>NC_039274.1:1048958-1348958 GCF_003368295.1 Carassius auratus | reverse complement strand
CTAAAGTAAGGGCATCTAACCGCTTACACAACAGAGAAAATTCTGTCAAGAGACTGAGCTCCCAAAATGTTTATATGTAGGGTAAATAGATCTGATCAAAAAGCAGAATGTTTGGACTGGCGCCGATACAGGATGGCTGCCTCCGTGACGTGCGCTGCAGTTGTTTTGTTGTTTTTGTTAGTTTGTCCTGTCTTTAGTTATATTCCTGCAATCATTTATCTAACACACATACTTAGCGTACACTTAAATTTTTTGCACATAATATACATGTACATACATAAATGCTCATTGTAATATACTTACCATACATTGTCAATTTGTATATTGTCATTCCTTACCCACCTATTTGTATTTTTTTGTATTTTTTATTCCTTATTGTGTTTTTTGTTCGGTCGCTATTATGTTGCACTGCGGAGCTTCTGTCACGAAAACAAATTCCTCGTCTGTGTGAACATACCTGGCAATAAAGCTCATTCTGATTCTGATTCTGAACAAATTAATCAAATGTGAATGAAAGTCACTTGCTTTGAGGTGGTTACCTGTCTAGTAGTGAGTTGTTGAAGAGGACAGACCATCAATGACGGAATGAAGGAAGAACACCAGCCACAGACAGACTTGTGCTGAAGAGATCCATCACACTGCCCAATTGATAACTCATCTGATGACAAAACACTGGTATCAGGCACAGAACGCATAGCTCTGAATGGAATAATTATTGAAAGATAACCAATGATTTAGTCAAGCTGGTAAATCTTCCACACTATATAACACATGTGCCTTAGCCATTTTAAGGTTTTATTTTGGCTTGAATTAATTGGAATTTTATATTTTAGAATTTTATCAATAAACCAAGAGATATGCATGCAGCTAACTTGAAGAAAGACACATTCTTTTATATATAATACCGGCATTGTAACAATAAAAAGCTGGCTGAAACAAGTGAAATATGCTTTGACTCATGAAATAACTGGCTTTTGAAATGAAAGAGTTCACTGGAACTTTAGTCAAAATCCCCCCCCCCCCCCAAAAAAAAAATATATATATTTTTTTGGCTTATAGACGGTTTATAAACAAAATGTTTTCAGCACAGTTTTGATCGTGTTGATCTTAGTCTAGATCAGTGTTGGGTAAAGTTACTCTAAAAGTAATGTATAACAATATTGTGTTACTCCCTAAAAAAGTAACTAATTAAGTTACTTAGTTACTTTTTATGGAAAGTAATGCTTGACATTACTTTTGCGTTACTTTCGCGTTACTTTTTAAATATGAGCAGGGCTTAATTGTTTTTAATAAAATAAATTCTATTTATAGCACATGTAAAAGCCCTTTCACATCAAAAAGTGTAATCCATAAACGTCAGACTGAAGGAAAAGTACATTTACATCTGTACTGTAGAATGCAGGAGAGGAGGATTCAACACTCTTTAGCAATAAAAAAACCATGAAGCACAATTTTACACAAGTTTATCTAAAGTCATTTTTGCTTATTGGTATGGCTGAACTCATCACAAATTAGCAGCAAAGACATTGGTTATTTAACATGTTTAATTATTGCAAGCTTCCATCATATTCTGAGTTTGCATTTCACTGTTTTAATTCATTTTGATGAATGCTTAATATGTTTTTTGCGAGTTGGATGAATTAATGCACATTCCCATTTAGTCTAGAACTTCATGTTCACACAGAGCACACAACGCCTCTCTGTACTTCTGTATCCCTCCCAAATACGGGGACAGGAGACTTGTCAGTCAATAAATGGGAAAAAGTAACTGGCATTACTTTTTTGAAAAAGTAACTCAGATATTTTCTTGTAAATTAAAAAGTAATGCGTTACTTTACGAGTTACTTGAAAAAAGTAATCTGTTAATGTAACCTGGGTTACTCCCAACACTGGTCTAGAAGCTCAAGATTGTTTAAGCTGCGATACATCAAACCATGCACATATACACAAAAACACAAGCATGCAAAAAAATCTTCTTCATGCATGACCCTTGTCAAGATGGCACAGAGCACAAGCACTGGCGAGGATGCCAGTATAGAAGAGAAGAACCACAATAACGCATTTCTTCAGTTCCCACTCTAATCTGTGCTCGCAGGTTTATTATAAACCACACTAACATCTCTGTAAATGAACCGAAAGGAGAGTTGGGACAGAGGCCGGAACTGCTGCTTTATCAGTCATCCCCAGTCCTGCTGCAAAAAAAGCTTTATTTTATTTATAAACTTTGAACTATTTTCCGATAAAATGCCATTTTTTCGCTGTCATCCTTGATCTTCCATTCTATTCTCTCCTGAGCGGCGCTTTGAGGGAGACGGCACGCTCTCAATCTGATAGCGCTATCAGCACGGAGCAGCTGGCTCTGCTGCATGCAAACACACACACACACACATACACAGAGAAAGTCGCCTGCTTCAGCCTCCCAGAATTCCCTTCACCACTGCCAGACAGGCAGTAGATTCCATTATCTTCACTCTCTGCCTTCACACACACAGATACATACCCAAATACATTCTTATACACACAGGACAAGGAGAAATCAAAGGGAACAATTAATAAATGGTAACTAGCCTCTACCTCCAACTGCTCTTATCCAGCAACACACACAAAAAACATGGGACTGGTAAAAATGGAAATGGGAATTTTTTTATCTCCAGTTAATTTCCTCCGCCTCCTCTTATTCTAACTGTCTACGTCTCTGTGTCTTTGGCTGATGCTAGTTATCTGAGCAGACAGAGCTGCAAACCCTGTCTGATCAGTCTTTGTGTCTCTAAACTGATAAACACAACAGGAGAGACTGGGATGTGCACATCAGCTGTGATGCCATAATCAAGTTAAAAATCATTTTAAAACCCACCTCGAGGCTCCTGAGTTGAATTCTGTTGTATTTCATTTATCGGTTTACGAATGCAATGGGTCATCTTTAGGGTTACACATTTGCTGTTGAGTTTTTTTTTTTTTTTTTTTTTGTGAATTGAGAATCTCAGATTTTTTATTTGTAAATTTAATTGCATTTGTTTGTGAATATAAGTTTGATTCGATTTAATTGTAAATCTGGAATAAATATAACCACACATAAATTGTTAAAACATAAAGGGTCATCGATGCTTCCCATGACAGAAATGGCCAAGAAGATACACATATCACAAAGAGCCAGCCTGCTGCTGCAAGACAGATATTAACGTCTGAAACACCTGCTTATCCCACTCTGCACTGCTCTGGCACTGCCCAGACACCTGGCACACCACACACCTCCATCCCAGCCGCATACCCCAGCACTCCTCTCTGCTCTGCTCTCCCTTTCTGTTCTTTATCCGGCACGCCTGGCATATTCAGATACAGAAGCCCTCATTACAGCTCAATCCAACCTCAGCAAACACACAAACAGATTAGCCGCTTAAGACGTTCCCAATCCCCCTCTCCCTCGTCACTCTGCCGTGCTATCAGGGCCCCGCACACCCCTCAGATATGAGCCGGGGGCAGGCTTAGCGCGGCTCCCGCGCTCCCTCCTCCACAAATCCCCCCACGCCATAGCCCCATGTCACAGCTGCCCCTAATACAATTAAGAGTCATTTGCGGAGCACAGAGCTTCAGCGGATCTGGAAAAGAAGGCTTCCTCTGGTACAGAAAATAAATAAATAAAGAGACCAGGGGTGGGAATCATTAGGAATTTCAAGAATAAATAGAAGGTATTTGGAAACAAATTCAATCATTGGCCTGACAAAGGACACTATTTTATGTTAAAGTGCCTTTCACACTTTAGAAGGCGCTGATGGAGTTTTTGAACCGATAGAAATCTATGAGGTCAGTTTTGAGGGTGTGGAAAGATGAAATACAGTGAACTGGAAAGCACAACTGGGACTTCTACATTTAAATCGAATGGCTAAGGATCATTCTTACTGTGCCAGCAGGGATCGGTCCAGGCCACCAGGCAATGGCTGGTTTCCTCATGCCGCCTTCAAATGTAGTCTCCTTCCCACAGAGGAATGGTCCATTGCTGCCACCTGAGGATGAAACAACAGAGAAGAGAAAATTTCAAACTCGAAGCCTCATCTGTTAAATACAGTGATGGCAATGCATCTCTAAAAAAATAATCTTTACAAAAGACACTCTTGACACACACACGCACACACAAAAAAAAAAACTGAATAGGTGTATTGGGAGAGTAAATGAAGATAAATTGAGATAGCATAAGAAAGAATAAAGTGCAAAGGATGCAAGTTTGATTTAGGCTTGTGTTTAGTGGTGGTTCATTAAACGCCACATAAAACAAATAAGAATGAGCTTTTTCTAAATATTTATTAGGAATAAATTAAAAACCGTTCCCGGGGAGAGTAACTAACTAAAACTAATAACACATTTAAAGATAGACTGTGTAACTGTGAAAAAATAAATGAATAAATAAAAAACCCTGGTTGTACTTCGGTTCTGTTCCTACAATAATAAGTTAGGTTTGAGGCATCGGTGTATATACAAATACACCTATTCAGAGAGGATAGCAAACACAAGTGTATGTATGCATTTTCATGCAAAATCTATCCTGAAAGCTCGAAAATCTAAATGATTATTATAGGTTTATCAAAGTATATTTGAGTAAAGTCATGGTTTGGAGGATTTTTTGGCAAGCCCTCATTATTAATAACATTTTGTAATTTTTTAAATAAAAAAAAAAGTTACACAGCATAGCTTTAACTTAATTGAATTTATCCGTAACATAAAAGTAGCGCAGTGTAGCTCAGAGCAACCCTTCATCCCTAAAATCTAAATAATAATATAGATATAATAACAACATTAATATATTGTTACATATTTAACTGTTTTATTTATCCATTTTAAACTTGCAATTTATGCAACAGGCAGAGTGATAAATATATATATATATGAAGATCTATATTTATAAACAGATGGAAAAAAACTTTCAAATTAAGCTCAAATTAATTATATTAATTTTTTTATGTAATTTCAGCACCATCAAGGAATTGCAATAAATAATTTACATTTAAAAAAAAATCCAAATAATTTATTGCAATTCTCCTATTTAATAATAATAAAAAAGAGTGTCATAAATGTCCCAAAAATGGCATAAGCCCTCTATGGTGTTTTAATTTTTAAGGTGGAATAGTGTGAATGGATTCCCTCTTTGAAGTGGTCCAGACATCACTGCTGCCCAATTATCTGATGTAAAGAACACCAGTGTGTTGTTGTGGATTCCCAGACTGACCAGGCGAGCCAGAATCTGACCGATGCTGTCATCCAGTTCCATCATTGCATCACCATAACTACAAGACAAATCACACACTGTCTTACCACCTTAATCACAGCAATCAAAGCACTAAAATGACCCCAGATAACCTGTTCAGTTGCTCTAACCCAGACAGCATAACAAATTCTGTCAAATTATCCCACATTTGAAACTGTTCCTGTGACTGATGGATGTGATATATGGAGGAAGACAGATGCCTCAGATAGATGTGTGCTGGTAATAAAACTTTAAGATGTGGCATGTCAGGCTGAATCCCTGCACTGCCAGCACCTGGCTAATACCCCTCAGCCTTGATCCATTCCTCTGTCAACACAAACCTCATTTAGCATTCTGAAGAAACGTATGCTTACTGAAGCCCCAGTATTCCAAAGCACTGGGAGGAATACTAAACAGCTGCAGACAAGACTTCCAATGAAGCCTCTAGCCTTTATTCTTGCCTCATAGCAGAAAAAAATCCCATCTCATTAACCAATATGCAATACAAAACTGGAACACACAATGATGTTGGTTAAAACAATAAATATGTTATGGCTGTAGAGTAAAAAATGGCAGATTTGACAAAATCAATGTTTTTTTGTTTTTTTTTGACTATTTGACTTTTCATAAAGTGTTTTCAGACCAATGGAAGTAATACATGCAAACTACACTAAGTGTTCATTTCATTGTATTTAATCTATTTGATCTTAATTAGATTTCAAATAAAATATATTCCTTTAAAGGTCATTTCCTGAACATGTTTTTTATTTTTTTTTGCACTGAGCTGGAAATCTCCACTTCAATACACCAATATTTTATAGTTTAATTCCTATCTATATTCTGAATGTTTTTAAAGAATTTGTCTAATTTCATACAAATATTATCCTTAAAAACATGGTGATTTTTAAAAAAATAATTTCTTTTGACATTATTTTCATTATGTATGGACTGATAATATGACATCCATTCTGCTAAAAAAAAACCTAGCTTTATCCAATGTTCATATTTCTGTTCTAGAAATGTATGCAAATTAGTGTATATTTAATTAAATAATGCCAATCAAAATAATTAGTTTAAATATTAGTTAAATTTCTACCTTATTCACCTGTGGTGCATTGCCTTAAAGCATTCTAGCATCTACTTTTTTTTTTATACATGAAATTACACAATACAAATTTTCAAGTACATTATACAACAGTTGGTTCCAGTCCTCAAATTTATTTGGCTAAGCAAATTATGAAATTTTAGCACTTTTTGAATCACTCCACTTGAAAATCATTCTGTGTTGTGACGAGCTCTGCATTAGTGGTGTGATGTTTAATATTTGCAATATTTGGAGAAACAGCACTTATATGATATCAAGTAGAAAATATGGATAATGTTGTTCAGTTGAAATCTGGTGTAGAAAGAATAAACCTCTATGAATTACAATGCATATCTCTATGAAAAACATGGCAATATGTTATCTGCTCCCAATATACAGGCCTATACAGTATGTTGGCTAATCAGAAAGACTCCAATATTTCAATTAAATAATATGAATATTATATATTAATAATAATATTGCACAATACCAACATAGTTTCTGACTGAACATGGCCATTACTTGATGTAGGTAAGTGGCAGATGTTTAAAAATATGATATTATTTAAAATTCTGGCAACCAGAGAAAGGATTTTTTTAATACAGTATATATTACTGTAGGTGGTTATTCTGTGGATTACTGGCATACTGTATTTCTATAAGGTTACTGATGTTGTTAGGTGCATGGCTTAGTAGATAGATGTCTTGTTAAAGTAATAGACGGAGGGTGAACCAACTCCAGGGTAAGGCTAAAAGCAGCCAAATGTATTAAACATCATAAACATGTCTTTTTAGGCAAGAACCAGACATGGGTGTCATGTAGGTTCATAAAATATGTTTAATTGGACTTAATTTGTATTTAATGTTTAATAAGAACATTAGAAATTGATAATTAGGCTATAACGTTTCCTTTCCATGGTTATTCAAACAGCGAAGATTTATCGCGAGTTTAAAAAAAAACTCTCCAAATAAAAATCTATCGTTATGATCACTAAATCTGTATACACTGTGAAATGATTCTCTTACTTTCATTGAACATGCATCTGCGCTTTGTTGTTTATGATGAGACAATCCACGGAATCCGCCTTCAAAACTGATGAGTTTCATCGATGACTAATCTGAACACCTCTAATTAGCCATTGCATTCCTAAACTCAACAGAATTGTGTGTGATTGGTAAAAATGTGGAAAACTTCACAATTGCCTAAAATGAAATACCTTGCAACATGAGCATAATTTAATTTGATGCCACAATTGACACTATCTGTTCATTTTCACTTTGTTGGCAACAGACGTAATAGATTTAAATTGTTTGTGCAGGAGCATTTTTGTTCAATTTAGTGGCATTTGTGTCCCTAAGCCTTCCCCAGCCTTACACATGCTCCGCTTATGAACTTAGCAATATTCACTTACCGCCCCCTCTGGCGCTTTCCCAGGAACCATTCTGAAGTGTAGACAGGCGCGTGGGATGCATCTGGAGCCCAGTAGAGAAAGAAGGGTCGCTGGGCCACAGCTTGCTGAGAGATAAAGTCCAATCCTTCCTGGAGAGAGATAAAATTGAAACCAATATCATGCACATCTATCCACATAAAACTGCGCTGATCCACACAAATAAACATTAATCAAGCCAATGAACAGGAAAACTCACCTTCAAATAGATTTGGGTGAGGTTGGATTCCCGTTTTCACATTAATCTCAAACTCTTCATAATACCTGCAAAATCCACAGCTCATCAATGCGACAAATGAGACCATCCCTACAAATTATTGTATCAAACACCATACGAGTTCTTGTTCCAAATGACAAGCTTCCTAACCAAGTGCTGCAGCAGGGTGTGACCACGAAGTGAATTTGAAGAAGGTAAATTGCAAGATTGTGTCTCAGAAGACACACGCGTTGTGAGAAGGTGCTGAGGCATGGAATGGTAGAGGCAACTCTCTTATGCTCCGGTTGTTCCAGGTGTCCTAACATACCGCTAACGCAACCTGCCATCTCTTGGGTGTGAGTGTGTGCGTGTTTATCTGGCCATGCCATGCTGATTAAACCCACTGCTAAGCGCAAAACCAGCCCTATAACCAAAGCCGATGACCCAGAATGCATATATGACTGTTTTGGAATGAACAAATGGGCAGAAAATGAGATACTACAGTGCAGATGATATAAAAAGAGAAAAAAGTGAAAAATCACTTTGCCAAACGCACGTTCATGGGAAGCAGTACTCGATTTTTACATTTCCTGAAGAAAATTCGAGAGCCTCCCCATTCAAAATTCCACCATGTTGCTATGCGGTTTCACCATGAAAAACATGTTTGTACCTCACCTTCCCTTCATTTCAGAGTTGCTGAAGACAGGTATATTGGGACGGACACTGTTATTGTAAGGGCCAAATGGCAGTTGTGTGAACCAAACCATTCGTCAAAGCCATGCTTCAGAAGTAAGTACTGAGTTCTGTGCCTAAGGTGCCTGAAGTAGAAGACAAAATGTAATGTTTCAAAAGAACATTTTTAATATGCAGCAAACAAAAATGTAATTATATATATATCAAGCAATGTATTTAGATTTAAAAATTCAACTATTTGGTATTTAAATAAGCTATATTACTGTATTGCTTTGTGTTACAAATATTTTATAATTACAGTTAATAATAAAGATTAAACATAAAATACAAATGTGACAAACTCTCTAATTTGAAATCTCATTAAACAAGCACAATATCAAGGAAAAGTTTATTAAATATAATATTAACAGATAGTTCAATCAAGTCAAGACCTTAAAACTGGAATAAACTTGCAAAATAATAATAAAATAAACATTGTTCTGTGAACCTAGATGAATTTTTGTGGAATTAAAAATGCATTCTACTGTTGCTTCACTTTGCAGTCTGCATCATACATCTCATGAGAGAGGCTGCAGGGAATCTCACCACTTGCCCATGATCTTGCTGACATAGTCTTTCTTTTTCAGCAGTTCTGGGAGCAGGATCTCATCTGGAGATATTCCCCCCACTATCTCCTGAGGTGTGTACGCTGTAGGAGAGAGAATCCATTATTGGAGTGCAACATAAAGTTGTAGTAGATAAAAGGATAATAGTGAAGGAGGGCTGAGGAAAGAAGGAAATGGTTGACAATCATACCATTCCTAGCATGAGCATTGGTGGTGTAGAATCCATTTCTCACAGGAAGTCTTCCAGTAAGCAAAGCAGCCCTGGCTGCAGAGTACAGACAATTTATGAAGTAAACAAACATTTAGTAAAGACACAAAAGACCTGTACCCATAAGACAAAATGTTATTATTTTACAACATCAAGCACCACCAACTAAAAAGTTATTAGATACAGGTGTTAGACCGTTTTGGAGAAAAGAAGTCCTCCGATGCCCTCCTCTGACATCTCTGCAAGTGGAAGTTGTTTTTACAGACAACATTTAACTAGAGACTATTCAAAGTTGTATGAATCTATACGAAGAAGGTCGGAAGCTGTATTAAAGGCAATTAATTGCAAAACCTACTAATAAAATATTGGCTACTTTCCAAGTCTTCATTATCTTTTCCAACCCCTGTACAAAACTGCACAAGTTTGAATCTAATTAAAGTTCAAGATGCTCTTCCATAACACTTACTCATTTGCTGAAATTTAAATCATGTTGTATTTAAGACTTTCAGAGAGAGAGAGAGAGAGAGAGAGAAAGGAAAGAGACATTGGACATGAGAGAGCTGGATATTGTGATTACAAAGTTCTCCACTATCTACTTTGTGATTAATATTGTAATTAATCAAAGCTCTATAATAACGTTTCTCTACAGCGGCAGGTATGAGTGCTCCAGGCATCTTCATCTCACACATTCGAGATTAACAATTGATTAAGCCTTATTTGCTTAAAAATTTATTAGAATCTAAAAGAGGACTAATAGAAGATCTGCTCTGCATAGCAAGTTGATTCAAATTCCCAAATTATGCATAATTAGCATATTTCAGTACTGTTGATGTATTATCCATATTAGCATAATAAGCTGTCGTGTCACTATCATGCAGCCCCACACGTCTTGGGTTCTCAAATGGAATTAAAATAGCTGAAGCATTTGAAGATTTTTTTATTATTATTATTTCCTCAGCAGGATATCAAAATAAAAAAAAATAAAAAAGTGAGAATTAGAAGGAAAATATTTGCAAATGCATTGTAAATTGATGTATTCATATATCACCTCAAACAAAATGAGTATTTTATTTCTGCAGAAAAAAAATCTAAGTTCAATAATGTTTTTAAAATCAGTATAATGAATGTTTCATTTACTTTGATCAGTGTTAATGAACATGGTGTTGTATTCACATTCAAAAGATGTAAAAAAGGGAAAAGATCAGTTCTGGCACTTTCAACAATGTTTTGTAAGTCCATTTGCTTCTTATGTCTAGACCAGGCCTATTCAACTAGAATCAAAGCTGAACAGCCCTGTCTAGACTCTAGTCAGACATATTTATAATAGCATATTGCAACTCACACCACTTTTACAGTAGGCAGTATGCAAATTTTCTGTATGCATGAAATACCCAGAAAGCAAAAATGTGCAGTATACTGTATAAGCAAAGCACACTGCTTGGCGTACTACAACACCTAAATGAAATAATTAACCTGTCTGAATTAATAAGCAATGCATTGTAGCCTACACAGTACTATTGTTTAAAACATTTATAATTTGCATCATGCAGTAATGTGCAGTAAGCAGTATGTTAATATTCCAAACAAAGACGACATTGTGATAGAGAGATAAAGGTAAACCCAGAAGCAGCACATACAGGGGGAACACAGAGGGTTGGCAGTGTAGAAGTTTGGAAACAAGATCCCCTGAGCACCCATCAGATCCAAGTTTGGAGTTTCCTTGAAGGGCTCCCCAAATACTCCCAAATCACCCAACACATCTGCAGAAAGAAACCGAGAAGATGTTGTGAGCATGCTTCTTATTTATGGTGAAAAACAAAACAAACATATTAATCCAACTATGCCAGGTTTCAAAAGTACAAAAAAGTCCCCAAAACATTATTTTATATTAAAGGGGGGGTGAAATGCTATTTCATGCATACTGAGTTTTTAAGAGTTGGATTGCTAAACATGGACAAAGTTTCAAAAATTAAGTTGTATGTTTGAAGGAGTATTTTTGTTCCCAAAATACTCCTTCCGGTTTGTCACAAGTTTCGGAAAGTTTTTTTCGAGTATGGCTCTGTGTGAAGTTAGATGGAGCGGAATTTCCTTATATGGGTCCTAAGGCACTTCTGCCGGAAGAGCGCGCGCTCCCGTATAGCGAGGCTGAGCAGCACAGACATTTCACTGATCAGAGCGATTCACTGATCAGAGGGAGAGCGTCGCGAAAAGTCACAAAAGAAGTGGGTTTTTGGTTGCCAGGGCAAGACAACCCTGCACAGATTACCAAAAAAAAAAAAAAAACAGCATTAAGGGACCAGTGGATGGAGTTTATTTTTACAGAGCATCAACGGAGTTGTGGAAGTGTTTTTGTTTGTTCCCTGCATTTCGAAGATGCTTGTTCACAAGGCCCAGTTTGACGATGAATTCGCGTATCGTTTATTTCTTAAGTATGATGCAATCCCAAGGAAAAAGGGTCATGATCGTGTGTTGGAACTGCAGGCGGTTAGTAAACTTGCTTCAAATATCTCTGCCTCCTTGTTAGTGCGTCCCCTCCCATGCCAGAGACCGGGGTTCGAGCCCCGCTCGGAGCGAGTCGTTGCTGCTGCTGCTTTCGTTCAGTTTCAGCCTCTGGATCTGATCATAAATAAACGGCTGAATCTGACTGTAAGCCATGGTTTGTTTTGGATGATGGGTTTTCCCTCACGGTAATGTCAGAGCCTTTAATATGTTTTCCAACAGCTCTGGGTAATGTCACAGCTTCCACATGCTCTCAACGCAAAAGCCTATTCGCGCTCGTGATTCTTTAGCTCCGCCCACACGCCACGCCTCCAGCCGGTTGTGTTTTTCCGGGAAAAATCGGTACAGACTATCTTTCTCTTATGAATATAATAAAACTAAAGACTTTTTGGATTTATGAAGGATACAGTACTACTCTATATGTACTCAAGATTAACAGGATATTGGGTGAAAACGAGCATTTCACCCTCCCTTTAATGCATTTAGGGTCAATTTTATCCAAAGCAACTTTGGATAAACATTGCAATCGAAATATACATTTGATCAGTTTGTACATTTCTTGAGGAGCGAACCAAAGACCCTGGTGTTGCTAGCACAATGCTCTACTGTATTTGGTATTTACAGTATCAGCATGATGATGATGTTTCAATTCATCCCTTCCAATCCATTATAAATGCTTTGATGCCTGATTGCGCTTCAAACGTGTGACATTGCTTGGTGTGAATTAGATTTTTGGTTTAAAATAAAACAGTTAGAACAGTACAGTGGGAAAATATTTATTTGATCTCCTGCTGATTTTTCTTTTTGCCCACTTACAAAGAAATGGGGTCTGTCATTTTTTTATGGATAGAGACAGAATATCTACCAAAAAATCCAGGAAAACACATATAAAGTTAGAAATTGATCAATATTTGATCCCCTACCAACCAGCAAGAATTCTTGCTCCCACAGACTGTTTATGTGCCCATGTGGAACACAGATTAGTCCTGTAACTTTAAGTTGTTATTCCTAATGTCAACTCGTTAGGTGAATAAGACACCTGTCCACACAATCTTGCATTCCAACCTCTCCCACCACTATGGGCAAGACCAAACAGCTCAGAAACAAGATTGTAGATCTGCGCAAGGCTTGAATGGGCTACAAGACCATCAGCAAGAAACTTGGTGAGAAGCAGAAAACTGTTGGTGAGATTATTCGGAAATGGAAGAAATACAAAACAACCATCAATCAGCCTTGGTCTGGAGCTTTGTGCAAGATCTTGCCTCATGGGTTTTCGTTTTCGTCCACTAGGGGTAAAGTTGAGTCTTATTTTGGCCACAACTTTCTCTGTGTTTGTGCTAATGGAATGATTTTTGGTGACAAATCATTTGACCCATATTTTGAAATTTTTCAAAAACTCAAGTGTACACTATGGGCAAATTTACTACCCTTTCGGGATGTTCATGGATGAAAACATCCACTAAATTAAACTGCTGTAAAATTTATCAGATAAATATTTTTTTCAATTTTTTTTTTTTTTTTGCATTATTCTGTTAATCAACCTCAGTCCTGTTCAAAACTACCATTTAAAAAAAAAAAAAATATTTTTAATTACCAAGTTCATAAATGATGTCACTGAAAACACACAAAATTACATATTTTCAATATGAAAAGTGATTGTGGACTGGATTTTTTTTTTTTTTTAACCTTTTATCACAGTCTTGGGCATGTCAAAGATTAGTAACAAGATTGGCTTTGATGCATTGTTAGTTTTTGTGCAGCATTAGATTAGATAAAAAAATGTTCTCCCTATTTGTTGTTGGTGGCTGTTTTTGCCCCATTGACTTCCATTATAACAAAATTTTTTGATTGCAAAGCCATGACATCATATAATCATGCATTCTTGATTGTTTGTGGTGTTCCCTTTTGGGAAGAGGTAAAAAAAATTATTTTTACAGTTGATCACTTGGTGGGACCATTAACCCTTTAAATAGGCCTGTGCAAAAAAAAAAAGGCTTGGTTTCTGGCTTGTATATTGAGTTATATGGAGTATAACAGCAAATTATAGTGTTTGTGTGTGTGTGAGATTCTTGATTGTTGGTGGTTTTCCCTGTTGGGAAGAGGTAACATTTGTTATTTTTTACAGTTGATCACTAGGTGGGACCATTAACCCTTTAGATAGGCCTGTGCAAAAAAAGGCTTAGTTTCTGGTTTGTATGGAGTTATATGGAGTATAATAGCAAATTATAGTGTGTGTGTGTGATAGAGAGAGAGAGAGAAAGAGAGGGTGTGAGAGAGACCTTTGTGCACTTACCTTGATGTACAGTATCTGGAAAAATCTAAATATGCACCTCATGCTCTCAGAACTACATGGAGTAAACAATAAAAAAAGAAGTGTGTTTATGCACCTGCTGAATTTTCATGGTGAAAAGTACAGATGGCCTATATGTGAAATGCTCCTCTTTTATTGATGGTAAAGCCAGTGTAAAACCTTAAAATTCTGTAAAAAAATCTACTTCGCATCAAATTTATGAACAATGTATTATGAACCAAATTGCAATACCAACTTTAAATAAGCTGCAGCTCGCAGGAGGGGTCACGCTACATAATCATTTCTAAAACTTTGGTACAAGTCAAGCCCTTTCTCGCGTTGCTTGCTGCTCTTCTTACCATCAAATATCCAGCACAATAGCATGCAAGTGTATAAATCCATGTACTTTGCTTTTGTTTAGTCTATTCACTTGTTAAGTCTGACGTCACGTAGCAGCGCTTCGGTGTCCAAACGCTCTATCAGTTACCACGAGAAAACAACAAAAGGTGCTAATATAAACTCACAATGTGATAGAATACTAGCAAAAAAGTTATAATATTAACCTTTAACTCCATACCGAAGTACCAGATAGACAGACAATGAAAATATAAATATGAAAAAGCAATATAAAAATAATTTGTGTTTGGGATGCTGTGAGCACGGAGACTGTAGTGTATATCGTAAGTTTGAAAGCGTTTAACTTAAATTATCAATATGAATAAACAGTGCTCATAAACGGCTGCTGAGGCCATATTCTCAAGTGAAGCGAGTTGAGGCCTGGACTCGGAAACAGCGCTTCTTATGTCATCACTTAACAACCGAATACTTTCTCTACCATTAAAAGGCAGCAGGTGCATAAATAAACTTTTGTTTTCTCCATGTAGTTCTAAGAGCTGAGGTGTACATTGTGATTTTCTGAAATACAGCAAGGTAAGTGCGCAAAGGTCTCTCTCACACACACTCTCTTTCTCTTTCTCACACACACACACACACACACACACACACACACACACACACACACACAGTGTTGTGCCTGAACGCGTTCATTGAACGATAGTTCATGAACTCGTTCATATTTTGGGCGAACGTGAACTGAACGTGCTGTATTACTGCCTGATGAACATTACTGTCAACTCGTTCATCCTGGTGTCTGTGAATGGCACGCTCTCTCAGGTTAACTTCGATCAACAGGGTGCCAGATTTCTATAGAGCCTTCCGGGTGAAAACCCGGCTAAAACACACAGTAAACGGGTCTTAATATGTAGCGGAAAAACACCCAATCTGGCAACACCAGCCACGAGTGTCGCACCGCCGTCCGCCACATGCTTGATGCGTCATCAAAAAACAAAAAAAAAGCATGGAAGGCGACAGCAGCATTTAGCATGAAGGCGTATGATCATTTAAAATAATTGTATGATGTTTATGACAAGGTCGGTGAGAATGGGAGACAAAGCATTAAAGCAACAATGGGGAAATGCTGTCCCCTCAATGCTAATGTAAACCTTGGTTGGATAAAGATTCAAAATTGGATATGAAGATGAAATCTGACGCATAGCTTCATTGTTAAAACTGATAAAATAATTGCTGTCTGTGATTCTATATGGGCTGTGGCAATAATTGTGAAAAATAATAGCTCGCAGCAACATATGGAAAAAAAGAACTATGAACTAGTTCATTTTTGGAACTGTGAACTTAGTTCAAAATTTTGTATTTTGAACTATGAACTGAACTAGTTCATTTTAAAATTTGTGAATTGAAATTTGAACTAGTTAATGTAGAAAGTGAACTTTCCCAACACTGCACACACACACACACACACACACACACACATACACACTCAATAAAATATGCTGTTATACTCCATATAGCTTCATATACAAGTCAAAAACTAAGCTTTTTTTGCACAGGCCTATCTAAATGGTTAATGGTCCCACCTAGTGATCAACTGTAAAAATAACAAATGTTACCTCTTCCCAACAGGGAAAACCACCAACAATCAAGAATCTCACACACACACAAACACTATAATTTGCTGTTTTACTCCATATACAAGCCAGAAACTAAGCCTTTTTTTTTCACAGGCCTATTTAAAGGGTTAATGGTCCCACCTAGTGATCAACTGTAAAATTAACACATTTTACCTCTTCCCAAAAGGGAAAACCACAAACAATCAAGAATGCATGATTACATGGTGTCATGGCTTTGCAATCAAAACATTTTGTTATAATGGAAGTCAATGGGGCAAAAACAGCCACCAACAACAAATTAGGGAGAAAAAAAATTCATTTAATGCTGCACAAAAACTAAAAATGCATCAAAGCCAATGTTGCAACTAATCTTTGACATGCCCAAGACTGTTATAAAAAGTACAAAATAAATCCAGGCACCATTACTTTTATATTGAAAATAAGAAATTTTGTGTGGGTTTTTTCCCCCCAAATCAGTGACATCATTTATGAACTTGGCAATTAAAGAGTTAAAATCTTGGATTTTTAAAAAACATTTGGTAGTTTTGATCAGGACTGAGGTTGATTAACAGATTTATGCAAAAAAATGTGAAAAGAATATCAATCTGATACATTTTTACAGCAGTTTAATTGAGTGGATATTTTCATCCCGACCATCCCGAAAGAGCAGTGAATTTGAACAATCCACAAGGGTTAAAACTGTGTGCACGGTATACTGTCCATGTCCAGAAATGTAAGAAAAACATCATCAAAGTAGTCCATGTGTCATCAGAAGGTCAGTGAGAATTTTTTGAAGCATCGAAAATACATTTTGGTCCAAAAATAGCAAAAACTACGACTTTATTTAGCATAGTCTTCTCTTCCGGGTCTGTTGTGAGATTTCAAAACACTGCAGTGTAGTGATATCTGGTTCGTGAATGAATCATTCGATGTAACCGGATCTTCTTGAACCAGTTCACCAAATCAAACTGAATCGTTTGAAATGATTCGCGTCTCCAATAAGCATTAATCCACAAATGACTTAAAACTGTTAACTTTTTTAACGTGGCTGATACTCCCTCTGAATTAAAATAATCCAATATCCCGGAGTAATTCATGTACTCAAGCAGTACACTGACTGAACTGCTGTGAAGAGAGAAATGAAGATGAACACCGAGCAGAGCCAGATAACGATCAAAAGATTGACTCGTTCTCGAGTCAAGAACCGTTTCTGTCAGACGCGTTTGATTCCAGAACCGAGGAGCTGATGATACTGCACATATGTGATTTAGCATGAAGCAGACTGACACATAGCATCTGAACCGAACTGTTCACTGCACGACTTCACTGCATTTAGGGGTAAATGGACGTGGCTATGTACTGTAAAATCTTGGATGAGAACCTCCTTCTCTCAGCCAGACACTGAAAATGGGTCTTCCATGTCACGGTTCATGAATCGGCTGTCTCATACTGATGTGTCTGCGTTAGTGTAATTTTGTGGGTGTGGTTACTCATTGCGTTGATTAGTGTCACCAGCCGTCATTAACCTGATAACTGTCAGTCATGTTTTTGAAGATAGACTTGAATGTGCATGATACACACCTAAATTTTTATATTTCATGTCTGAAAATATTTTGTAACATGATTTTGATGTGCCATTTACATGGTAATGCAATGTCTGATTTTAAAATGAATTTTGAGATTTTATGTTTTCAAGTTATATATAACGTCTGATGATTTCTAAAATGTGATAGAGAAAAAGGCAACGAGGAAGTCTTTTTTTTAAACAAAGGTCAAAGCTCCTTTTGTAATGTAGATTTCTGAGGGTGCACTCTTGTCATAAATTAATCAATTACTTTTCCTACATAATTTTTAACAAAAAATATTGGTATAATATATATTTGGGAGTCTTGGACCTTTCCAACGATATATAGTTTGTCAAGATTAGATTAAATTTGATTGTAATATAGTATAGTCAACGTAGGCGTCCCGCTCTTCACTGTACCACCACTGGATCGCCATCTCGTCCCTGCTTCGATTGCCACCTGAGTGTTTGTCCCCGACCTGTGTCTTTGCATCTGACCTACATTCAATAAACTGAGCTTACTTGCATCTTGCATCCTCCTGTTATTTCAGCACAGAACGATCTGACCAGACCATGGATGCAGCAAGCACGTCCCAGCTCAAGGACTTCATCACTCACAGCATCTCACATATGGACCAACAAGAGGAGAACATCTCAGGCACAGGTCGTGCGGTTTAAGCACTCGTGAAGCAGGTGTCACCCAACAGGTACAACTACTATGGACTCCCACTGTGCTCCCCATGCCGCCCGTTCCCCCACCACCAGCGCCTGCAGCAGCAGAGGGACCAGAGCCACGCCTACCCACACCAGAGGGATATTCCGGTGAGCCTGAATTTTGCAGAGCATTCCTCACGAGATGTTCCATGCATTTCGCCTTACAGCCATGCAATTTGCAGAGCGAACAGACAAAGATAGTATTTGTATTAACCTTTTGTATTTAACGCTTTGGGGAATGGCAGTGTGGGAGAACGGACACAACTGCTGCATCTCGTTACAGGCACTCTGTAACGAGATGCAAGAAATGAAAAGAGTTTTGATCGTGCAGTGGTTGGTAAGGAGGCGCCAAGATTACTCGCCGAACTGCGACAGGGAGAAGGCTTGGTTTACTTTTCCATTCCGTTCCGCACCCTGGCCGCAGAGTGCCGTTGGAACGAGGAGGCGCAGTGGGATATGTTTCTGCATGGGCTGGCTGACCGCGTTCATAAGGAGATTTATGCCATGGACTTACCAGAGACGCTGAACAGACTGATAGAACTCGCTCTGAGAGTTGACGCTCATCTGAATCCCGTGACCAGGTTGACGCACTCCAGCCATCCACAGCCCAGCACAGAGGACCACCAGGCCGGTGGTGTGAACGTGGTCAGCCCCACATTCGACCACGAGCCCATGCAGGTGGGGAGAGCTCGGCTTTCTAGGGAGGAGAGGGAGAGGCGGAGATCCCAGGGACTTTGTCCATACTGTGGCCAGGCGGGCCACTTCATCCACTCCTGTCCTGTAAAAGAGCAGGCCCGGTAGTAAGTATGAGGCTGCTATCGGGTGGGATCTCCGCCGAGAAGACCTTATCACCACCATCGACCCTCCTCCCGGTAAGACTGAGATGGCGAACCTCGACACACTGCACCAACGCACTTCTGGATTAGGGAGCAGAGGGTAATTTCATGGACTTCAAACGGGCTATTAAACATCAGATCCAAATCACTCCTCTCTCGCACCAGATCACCATCAACGCACTCAATGGTCAAGAACTTCCTCAGATTACTCATTCCACTGAAAGTATCATCTCTGGCAATCACACAGAAATCATCTAATTTCTACTCATGGACTCACCACTTGCACCAGTGGTTTTGGGACACCCGTGGCTTTCCAAACACAACCCCCGGGTCGACTGGTGCACTAACACTATTTCCACATGGAGTAACCACTGTCATGAATCTTGTTAAGTGTCTGCCTGTCCCTCTGTGTCTGGTTCTGTGTTTCAGAGTAAGGCAGCGGATTTGTCTAACGTGCCCGCGGAGTACCTCGACCTGAAGGAGGTATTCAGTAAGTCCCGTGCTGCTTCTCTCCCTCCGCATCGTTCCTATGAATGTGCGATAGATCTACTGCCAGGTAAAACTCTGCCTAAGGGCAAACTTTACTCTACTTCAGTTCCCGAGAGGCAGGCCATGGAGAAATATATTTCTGATTCTCTGGCCTCTGGCTTCATCCAGCCTTCCTCTTCTCCTGCGGGGGCGGGAATCTTTTTCGTTGGGAAGAAGGATGGTTCTCTGCGACCTTGCATTGACTACCGAGAGCTGAACAACATCACGGTAAAGAATTCTTTGTCGTTGATGTCTTCAGCTTTCGATAGGTTGCAGGGAGCATCCATTTTCACGAAACTGGACTTACGCAATGCATATCATTTGGTTCGCATCAGGAAGGGGGATGAATGGAGAACCGCTTTTAATACCCCTAGGGGCACTTTGAATATTTGGTTATGCCCTTCGGGCTTTTTTTTTCAGGAACACGTTCAACATGTCAGACGAGTGCGCCAGAGACTGTTAGAGAATGGTCTTTTTGTCAAGGCGGAGAAATGCTTGTTTCATGCACAGTCTGTTCCCTTCCTAGGGTACATCATCTCTTGTGGGGGAGTGCACATGGATCCTGACAAGGTTAAGGCTGTGGTAGATTGGCCAAGTCCGGATTCCCGTAAGGCCCTACAGCGGTTTCTGGGGTTCGCCAAATTTTACCGGCGTTTCATTCGCAACTTCAGCCAACTAGTCGCACCTCTGACTGCATTGACTTCCCCCCGAACGACGTTCAGGTGGTCGAACATTACAGAGGCAGTGTTCACCAACCTCAAAAGTCACTTCGTTTTGGCTCCCATTCTTGTCACCCCTGATCCCACACGTCAGTTCGTGGTGGAGGTCGACACGTCAGAGGTGGGAGTAGGAGCAGTGCTTTCACAACGCGCTTCCTCAGATAACAAAATGCATCCCTACACATTTTTTTTCTTATCAACTATCACCTGCCGAATGTAATTATGACATTGGTAACAGGCAGTTGTTGGCAGTTAAGTTAGCGTTGGAGGAATGGCGTCATTTGTTAGAGGGTTTGGGGGTACTCTTTCTCGTTTTGACCGATCATAAGAATCTCAAATACATCAGATCGGCTAAGAGACTCAATCCAGGCAGGCTTAGTGGCCTCTTTTTTCGGACATTTTGATTTTGTTCTCTTGTACCGCCCGGGGTCCAAAAACATCAAACCTGACTCTTTGTCTCGTATTTTTGATCCATCCGAACACACGTTCACTCCCGAGTGTATTTTACCTGAGAAAGTTGTCGTCTTCACTCTGGTATGTGAGGTCGAATCGAAGGTCAAGACCCCCTTAGAAGACCCCCTTAGAAGGGGTAACGCCTCTGCCTGGTTGCCCACCGAGTCGTTTGTTTGTTCTGGAGGGGTTACGGGCCGACGTTCTTTGATGGGGTCATTGCTCCAACGTGGCTTGTCATCAAGGAGTGACTCGCACTAGTTTTCTAGGTAAGCAACCATTCTTGTGTCCATTAATGGCTCACAACATTCACGATTTTGTTTTGGCCTGCTCAGTCTGTGCCACTGGTAAGACATCTAACCAACCCCCAGACGGGCTACTTCGACCACTGCCTGTCCCTTCAAGACCCTGGTCCCATATCGCTCTAGATTTTGTCATGACGGTTGTTTTAACCGTAGTGGGCCGGTTCTGGAAGGCGGCACATTTCATCCCCTTGCCCAAATTACCTTCAGCCAAGGAGACAGCGGTCACAGTCATAGATCACGTATTTCGGTTACATGGCCTCCCGATGGACGTGGTCTCTGACAGGGGTTCCCAATTCCTATTCAAATTTTGGCAAGAATTTTGTAAGTTACTGGTAATGGTCAGTCTGAACGAGCCAATCAGGTCCTTGAGAGAATTGCGATGTTTGGTTGCCAAGAAGTAGTGGAGTACACCCACAATTCGCTACCAGTGTCATCCACGGGCCTCTCGCCATTTAAGTGTAGTTTAGGTTACCAGCCACCAATTTTTCAGAGTCTGGAATCCGAGGTCGCGGTCCCCTCTGCTCACGCATTCGTCCAGAGGTGCCGCCGTACTTGGACTAGAGCCCGTGAGACTCTACTCCAAGCAGGGGGGCGCATGAAGGCCAAGGCCGATCGCCACCGGTCAAAGCCTCCCGTTTATGTCGTGGGTCAAAGAGTGTGGCTTTCTACCAAGAATATTCTTCTTCGCTCCGTGTCTAACAAGTTAACTCCCAAATTCATTGGCCCGTTTCCTGTCACCAAGGACATTTTTCTTTTGCTTTGGCAATTCTGCATGTGAAACATTTAAGCCAATAAAGTAGTTTTAAGTTCAGTTGACTTCATACAGTATATTTTCAGTGTCTGCATCCCATTTTTTGCATGGTGCCTCAAAAAAAAAAAAAATAACCAAACTGATGACAGTGATCTTTCGGAGCACTTGGTCAGAGAACATGATGCCCGGAACTCTGGTTGTATTGTTCAGACAATACACTCCAGTTCATGACACCTAATTTACATAAAAGAACAAACGATATTAAAGCAATATTAAATCATTTTGAAGAAAGGCAGAAGAGCCATACAAGGAAAATATTTAAATGTATTTTTAGATATATCATAGCATGGTGTTAGAAAAAGTTTTATTTGGGTGGCTGTAAACTACCTAAGAGATTTAATTTATAACCAGCATTAACATCAACTAAATTAATAAAGTTTGTCAAGTCAAAATTTAGGTTGGCTTGGCATGGCCTTGAATTTTGAAGTTTTTTTCAATTTGAAAATTTTACAGTTGAGGGCTATACAGTCCGTCAGAGAAAGAAAAACAGATAATTAAGATACTCTAGCCACATGAAGTGGGTCTCTTGTCTGAATTTCTTCTCACTGACAATGTCCCCAAAAAGTCATATTAAGACATATGAAGGTCAATTTAAGAGGTAACACTTTACAGAAAGGTGTCATTGGTAAACACTAGTTAATGTATTAATTAACATGAACTTACAATGAACAATACATTATGTGTTACAGTATCTATTAGTCTTTGATAATGTTAATGAAAAAGATTACAAATATGATATTTTTTTTTGTAATGCTGGCAACCATCAATAGCATTACTTAAATTAATAAAGTCTTTCTGCTCTATTTTAAGACATCTTTAATGGTTCATTTTAGGTATAATAAGACCTTGAAAGACCAGCAGTCGAATACTAGATCATAAAACATGTCATAAATGTTTGAAATCGCACACATTTGCAATGACACTCTCTATGATTATGACCAAAGCATTCTTACAATTAAAAGCAACTTAAATGTATTTTTTTAAAGAAAACAAACGAACAGGCCAAATGCATAAAAAATTACCTGTTTTTGGGTGAAAACATTCTCCGTTGTGTAAATAGCCCCTGACTTTCTTCTGTAGAACATAAAAGAAGATCTTTTGAGAAATGTCAATACAGTTGAAGTTGTCCATACAGTTGAAGTGAACCTTTAAACTTCTGTTACTAACATTTGAAATACCATATTTTGTGTTCCACAGAAGAAAGAAGTGCATACAGGTAACAACATGACAGTTTTCATTTTTGAGTGAACTTCCCTTTAAGATGGAATCATTATTAAAATATTGGTAGCACTTTATTTTACAGTCCTGTTCCCCATGTACATACTATGTACTTATTATAGTAATTACAATAAGTATGTAATACTACACTCAAAAAAATTTGAATTTGTGGCACTGTTCGTTTTACACAGATATGTTTTGTTAAAAAGACACAAATATATTTAGTTTTCCGCCAAAACACAATTGTATTGTGCTTAATCAACTTAAACTGTTTCATTTTCAATTTTACTTAATTATCAATCGTTAAACTAACGTAAAGTGTTTAATTTCGTAATTAAAAAAACGGAAGTGACGATTTCCAACGCATTTGATGACGGCGCGAAGGAGAGCAAGAGGTACCAGTCAGGTAAGAAAATCTAAAGTTTTTCTTGTGTTAAGTCAAAGTCTTTAATTTCTCTTAGAGTTCCTGTTTTGGGGTGCTTTTGTTTTGCAGTCTTGTATTGTGTAATCGGTTGGGAGATGTGAAAGCACACGACTCTCTGTAAAGTATTGACTTGAGTATATATATATAACGTTACACTAGGGCTGAAACAATTACTCGACATTATCGACAACGTCGACGACAAAAAAAAAAAAAAAAAAAAAATCCGGCAAATGTTTTTGAGTAACGTTAGTGGTTTGATCTCGTAGGCCTAATGTGAAAGCCTCCAATAATGCAGTTTGACCAGTGTGGCGCTATAGCGCAAGATTGTAATACACTCTCCTGATTCAATTCAAAAGAAGAAGATAGCACTTCAGTTTGAGGCAAACTGATCCGATCCGAAACTTGGATGAATATGTAAATATATACTGCACGCCTCCCTCTCAATAACTGCATGAACTCAACAAAAACTGACCGCGATGTAAAAGCAGCTCTTAAGAACATATTTGATTACAGCGATGTGGATGTTTGCACGAACTCTGAGGTTCTCCAGAGTCCAGGCACTCCAGTAAAGAAAAGTCCAGTCACGTTTATTTATATAACAGTCCTTATGCAATAGATAGCTTTTCAATATGCAATAGAAAGCTTTTCAATATTAAACATGAAAATACAATGTCAATGTCAATGTCGCTAGAATTATAACTTGATTTCCTGTTATAAAGCAGCTCTCCGGTGTGGAGCTAGCTAATCATACAATTATTTCATTAAAGTTTTAGTTCTGCGCTAGATCAAACCAAACTGTTTTGATTATCATAACCAAATAAGGTATTTTAAGAGAGATTGTATTTATTAGTAAAATGTTTATCCAAAAATAAAACGTCCTATCACTTACCTTTACTTTTATTATACATATGGCTTAAAATAAGAGCTGTTAAGAGACAGAATGATTCGTCATTCAGCTACTTCCTCCTATAACTAATCAAATGGCGAATAGGAGTTTCTCTCTTATCTCATTTTGTGTGCAAAATATATTTATTTGTATAAATTAATTGTATACTAGTAATACATAATGACTTTCAAAAGTGGAAGTAATTGCCTTTATTTGTTAGAATATGTATATTTTAACTAATTGCAAAAGCTAAATAATCAATAAATGTCTAACCATGACATGTGACTGAGTTTGGAGAGCCCTGGCTTAGCACAGTGAAAGTATTTGAAGCTTTGTTTATGAACATGGCGGTGTGGTCATACAATGACTTTAAACCGGACACTACTCTGAGCTGTTCACATTATACATATGCTCCAGATATGTAATCAGGTCCTCCCTTTTGGAATGGTAAACATGACACTATTCATCACTCACACAAATAAATCACTTAATCTTTTGATAATTGAATTGGTTTTTGCTGTTAAACCTTTTTATTTTTTTTATTTTTTATTGAACTTCATGTGTTTACAGATTTGAGGCATCCAGAATTACCTTAGGCCCATCAGAATCAACAATCTTTGCCAAACTGGATCCGCACTACAAAAGTTATGAAGATGTTTGCATACTGAAGAAGAGTCCTTGGACAAATACTGAAACCCTCTTGGTGCCCACTGCACAGGTAAGAACAACTGCACTCAACACAACCTTGTATTAAAACATTATTCTCTCACTGGCCACTGGAAATTGACAAAACACAGATAGAATAAGATTAGGTTTATTAATACAATAAATACAAAATACTACTATAAACTTACAGATTATGAATGCATTCGCCTCCCAAAAACCATTCATTTTGATGCAAGGCAGGGGTGTCCAGACCTGCTCTAGGAAAGCCAGTGTTGTGTGGAGTTTAGTTCTAACTCACCTGCCTGGAACTTCTAGTAATAATTTATTGTGTTAAAATTCCCAAGAACCTTGATTAGCAGGTTCAGGTGTGTTTAAATGGCTAGGTCACCTAAAAATAAACATGTCATTAATTACTCACTCTCATGTAGATGTAGTCTGAGCACGTGGACGCACTTCCGGAAAAATCGGCCGAAAAAAAGGCCAAAGACCGGCCGATTACCAATCGCGTATTTTAACCAAAAATGTCCGGTTTCCGATTGATGGCGGGTCAACCGATGCATCCCTAATATTTTTATGAAAATGCGAGAGATTTCTGAACCTCCATAAAGGCTGCAATGCAACTGAAATGTTCCCAGAGTCATAGTAAGGACATCAGTAAAACAGTCCATGTGACAACAATGCTTCAGCCACACTTTTACAAAGCTACAAAAAAAATTTTGTACAAAGAAAACAAAAATAATACATTTTATTTGACAATTCTTCTACAAATCACATATGCCGCCATTATGGAGAGTAACAAGAGGCATGAACATTGCTTTCCTCTGCGTGTAATCAAAGCTCAGTGCATGCGTGTTCTAGGTCAGCAGCACCATGCGCATGATTTATTTACGTGCTGTTGATAATGGTGGAAGATGCGATTTGGAGAAGAATTGTTGAATAAAGTCGCTGTTTTGATTTTGTTTGCACAAAAAAGTATTCTTGTAGCTTTGTAAAATTATGGTTGAACCACTGATGTCACGTGGATGGTTTTACTGATGTCCTTACTATGTTTCTGGGTCCGGGAACATTCCAGTTGTGTTGCTTACCGTACAGGGTCCAGATGTGTGTACCGTTTTCCAGTGTAATGTTTGTTAGAATCCCATCTTGACTGCTTGCCTGGATTTCCCATAAGAAGATGAATGACTGACTTTTTTTCATGTAATTTTAGAGAAAAAAAATGCTTTGTTGAAGGGGGTAACTTTAAATAGAAAATATTGTGTTAAAGTAACTAGAACTAATTGTGTGGAACCACTGTCCATAATTGAAATGAGTAATTTGAAACAAACCTACTTATGTTGATAGAGTGAAACAAATTTGGATAGATTGTAATAAATTAAAACATGTTGAGTTACATATTACATTATTAAAATACAATACCAGTCATAAAGTTCAAATCTTTTCTACTTATTTCGATAACTACACTTGGCAAAGGAAAACTAAAGAACATAAGAAGTTTACATTCCCCAATTTATTTTCTCCTCATGGGTCACACTGAAAGATAATCCTGAGGAAGGCAAGATTATGAAGTTAATTATAATCCTATAAAATATTAACATATTTTTAATAATGAACGCAATTTAAGGTGAAACATGATAGGGAGCTCCAGGGCTAGTGCTATATTTAAGCCATATAATTCAGTAACCGAGGCTATAATTGTGTTGGTTTTAAACGCTAGTGTAAAAATGGCCTAAATGAGAATATTTATTAATTAAATCGTCCAAATGCACCTAAAAATAAAGTTTCTAAAAGAAAGTATTACAATGATGCCATGGAAAGAATACATTATTTGGGAAATTCCCCCTTGATGGACAATTTGAAGAATCTTTGTCCACTATAACCAGGCTTTTGTGCAGGGGAAAGGTTCAATGGCATGGCATGATAACAGACAGATGACACTCTTCTAGGTTGTACATATTATATAGTACACATTTAAATCTAAATTTCAAGTACTGTCCAGAAACTCTGTAAATGTGTCATTGGCACATTTAACTAGGGTTCAGACTTGTCACAGAAGGCTGTCCCTGTGCAAGCAGAGATGTCCTTAGATAAGACTACACGCCAGGCTGTAGGACAGCCTTTCTGGGGCATGCCTCATTGGGCTGTGATAAGACACTGAGGCCCAGCAGATGGGCTCAGGTGTGGGCCAGCTGGCTGCTCACCTGCCTGAGGGCTGTAGGAAAACGGTCTGTACCTCATACTGCATGTCAGACTCGTCCATTTCCAGCACAAGAGTTGAACTGTATCCAGCTCAAGAAGGAGCAAGATTATTTTTCACACAAACACAGCTCCTTATGTACAAAGAAAAAAAAAGTGTGTTGGTAGATGACACGACATCTCTTGCAGGATGAAATTTTAAACTGTATTTATAATTTTTGTATGATTTATTTTTCTATGACCATATTAATTTTGACACTAGGCTACATGAACTTGAGAGTAAAAAAAAAAATATATATAGTACTATTTAAAAAGATTTATTTTTTCACCCAAAAAAATAAAAAATGACTATCATTATTTATTAGTTGTGTGTGGTTATTTTTATTTATTTTCTGGCCGACTGAGTGCAAGGGGAATCAGTGTCCGGTGCTCAGGTGGCGGGCTGGTCGGTCACTCGCTTTCTGGAGAGATAAGAGATACAACATTAGCTGGCTTTCTGTTGGAGAGCTTTCTCACCCGTGTCTTCTCGGGTGCAGCTTTTGTAGTCGTCCTCTGAGCGGTTTCTCCTGGGACCGATCAGACTGCGGTGATTGTGTGCAGGTGGATCTCCTCTGTTGCCAGGGCGACGCTGATCGGTGCCCGGGACACGGCTCACAATAAGTAAATGTTTAGTAGCAACTGATTTGTTGAGTGCAATAACACATTTAAAAATCCCTAAGGCTGCATTACCAAATTGCCAACGACTTTGTGTAGAAATTCCCAATGAGACTGACAAACTGACAAAAACTGTAGTAGGGTAGGCCTATATACAGGTGCATCTCAATAAATTAGAATGTTGTGGAAAAGTTTATTTCAGTAATTCAACTCAAATTGTGAAACTCATGTATTAAATAAATTCAATGCACAGAGACTGAAGTCTTTGGTTCTTTTAATTGTGATGATTTTGCCTCACGTTTAACAAAAACCCACCAATTCTCAACAAATAGAAAGTATGTTTATTTACTGTACATGTACTCAATAGTTTGTTGGGGCTCCTTTTGCTTTAATTACTGCCTCTATTCAGCGTGGCATGGTGGTCAGTTTGTGGCACTGCTGAGGAGGTATGGAAGCCCAGGTTTCTTTGACAGTCTCTTTCAGCTCATCTGCATTGTTTGGTCTCTTGTTTCCCATTTTCCGTCTGAAAATAGTCCATAGATTCTCTTTGGCGATTAGGTCTGGTGAGTTTGCTGGCCAGTCAAACACACCAACACAATGGTCATTTAACCAACTTTTGGTGCTTTTGGCAGTGTGGGCAGGTGCCAAATCCTCCTGGAAAATAAAATCAGCATCTTCAAAAAGCTGATCAGCAGAAGGAAGCATGAAGAGCTCAACAATTTCTTAGTAAACGGGTGCAGTGACTTTGGTTTTTAAAAAAACACAATGGACCAAAACCAGCAGATAACATTGCATCCCAAATCATCACAGACTGTGGAAACTTAACACTGGACTTCAAGCAACTTGGGCTATGAGCTTCTCCACCCTTTTATTGGATTTTTTTGATATTACAGATGAAAAAGTATAAACTGTGTTGTTGAAAGTTGACAGTAAGAAAAAAAACCTTAAAGATTAATGTTACCAAATAACCTTAGTCAAAATAGTCAAAAAGAATACCTGACATAGGAATATATAGAGTATTCCTTTTAAGTTTCGTCATTTTGTATTTTGACATACTCATGGCATTGGAATAATTTCTTTTGATAGGATTCCTGTGTGATTCTTTGACTAGGAATGTGATTGATAGATATAGAGGCCAAGACATATGTTCCTTCTTATGATAGGTGAGATTTCATACTTTTAACGGATATCTATAAACTTTTAAACATGTTTTCAATTGTACCTCATTGGGGAATGCCTTTGATAAATGGACAGGTATATGTGCTTTTATGTGACATTTTGTGGAGAAAGATTTGAAATGTTAAGAATGCACAAATTGAGAGACTAGTCATATTTTACTGCCTTTTTAATTACACAGATACGTATCCCAACACAGACAATAACCTGATTTAGAATGTTTACACCGTCACATGTCCAACAAAGCGCACAGTAAGATAGGGTGAGGGAATTGCAAAGGGGGAAAGAGCATGCAATAAATAAATAAAACTCTCCTGGCACAGTTCACATCATCTAGAAAATGATAACAGGAGTTTGAAAGAGAGAGAGAGAGAAAAAAAAAAAACTTCAACACACCAACTTTTCCTATTGAAACAATGCCTTTTCCTATAATGATGTATTGCACAGTACAGTACATCATGTTTGCCTGAATGTATCGAACCAAGATTTTGTTATTACAGAAATATGTATCTTGCTGTTATAACATTTATCATGTGCGTTTCAATGCCCGGCCTAATCTGCTAGTCAAAGTAATGTTCAGTTCTATATTAGTGTAAGGTTTCTACTACAGCCTTGTGTGTTCTCTGTTAAAAGGATTTAATTGTACAGTGTTTGTTTTTGTTTGTTTGTTTTTTCTCGTTAGACTTAGTGGATGGTATAGTAATACAAAAAAAAAAATTGTGAAACTGGACAACATTACTGATGTGCAGGAATATTTTATTAAAAATGACTGAAATCAGTCAATAACGGTTTGCTGGTCTTGTCATAGCTGGTTTAAGTCTCCCAGCCAGAAACCTTACGACCTTAGGCTGGTTTAAGCGCTTTTGTTTTTTCAGGATAAAGATGTCATAACTTAAACCAAGATGTTGATTAGTTAACCTTCAGAATCCATTTTACTTTAAGAGTATGTTCACTTAATGTGCAGGAAGTAGTTTCTCTCTCTCGCTTTCCCAATATCAATCTTTGAACGGAGCAGCTGCCCAAATGGGTTCACTGACAAGGCCAAATGCTGACTGAATCTAGACATCCACAAATTTGCTTTGAGAATGACGGCCCTTCAGAATACCAGATAACAGCAGAACTACAGCACACAGTGGAAGATGTCTTTGCATATTTTTTGATTTTGGTTAGTAACAGAATGGCCAAAATCATTAATAGAAAGTATCTCTCACTCTATTTTTTATTTCTCACTCACACTCATGCATTCTCATAATGAAATCTTTAAGCAAGGTTGGCTTAAATGTTAGAGAAGCATTTGTAATCTTATTTAATGCTTTGGATGCCAGGAACAAGCACTCCCCTGGCTTGGAATTATAGTACCGATGATGTGTATACTGTCGTCTTGTGCTTTCAGTATGGTCTTTTTTTAACACTTTGGTTTATGGACATTGCCGCTCACCCAGGCTTTTTTTAGGCAACACAATATCCAAACGGCTTTTATGGATGCTTAGTTATGCTTTGGTCTGTGCTTTTATCATTTTGGATATTTATAAGATATGTTTATGTTCAGGGCTCAAAACATTCTAAGCTACTACAACAATGCTAGCTTAATTTCACTCGTTGTTGCATTCCCAATGTATCAGAACACAGTTCATGACACAATTCTAAGAGTTGCCAAAGGGGGCACTATAGCGTGCATGAATGTAAACACTCTTCTACTGTACAGTCAGATAAACTGAAGTCATGGCAGAGCAACAGTTTAAAGATATTTTGCTGTGCAAGTTAGTTTAAGTAGGTTTTAACTGTCAACATTTAGCAACCAGAATAATAACACATCCGATTTAACGGCACAGACATTTGAAAGAAACTTCATCACACCCTTGAGAACTGAGGTTTGTTACTGCCGCGGTAACACAACAGTAACACAAGGGTGCATGCTTTTGCATTGCTACGTACTTCTGTAGAGTGTTTTTGGCTTAACATGTTGTATAACAGCCCATGGAAAAAGGTCTTTGTCGGCCCATCACGTGAAAATGTGAACAAAACATACATTCAGAAAAAGGTTTTTGAGTTTCTATGCTGAAATGTCTTGTATACCTCGAGCAGGATGATATATTTGCATGTCTGCTAGTTTCATTCATTCAAACTGTCTTGGATTTGTGTACAGGAGGTAGCTAGTAAGGAAAAGTAGGATGATGTATGAAAAATCCTCAAATTGTCGGAAGAGAGAGAGAAACCTACTTCATCAGACTGAAGCTCTCGTAATTCACTGGTTCGAGATCATGTGTTGCTGTTATTTTCTGGATGAGTTCATATATTACTTTCGAAATCCGGTAATAGATCATTCGCTTATGCCATGTGAAAAATTAAACCATCGACCCACCTCATGCCTAAAGCAACATCAAAATAGAATGAGTAACTAACAGGCCTTTCAAGTTTGGTCCATATCAGAAGTACGCCACGTAATCAACAAAACTGGCGATTCAATTAGACAGCAGAAAATGATAACTGACCAAAACAAAGGCTGTAAACAGGGCCGCAAGTGTAAGCTGGTGGCAAAATTCGAAGTATTTTTACATGGAGGGGTAGTCTTGTCCATTGTTACTGCCATCACAAACAACCCTTAAGGAACATGAATGTTGGGATCAGCAGAGCTTGCTCGATGCACACAGCAACTTCTATTGATATTTTCCAGACTATAATAAATACGGTTTATGTTTTGGTTATGTTGGATCACAACCTGATGTACTTAAGCAAAACCAGATAGTGTTTGCTGGATAATGAAAATTCAATGGTTTGGTTTTGTGATTGTATGTGCATGCATGTGTGTTTGTGTGTGCAAATTACACATTGGACCAATGCAGTGACACTTTGGCCCAAAGGATGGCAATGTTTCACACACATTCTAGCGACTTCCCTCCTCTGGGAACTTCTCAGAGGGGTGAGCTAGGTCAGTCAATTGTGGTTTGGCGTGTTGTAAAAATGTGATGCCATTTGTTTCGACACCTTTATGGCTACAAAATGTCTCGCCCAACATGTCCGTAAGCAGAGTCCTCAGGCAGTTATCGACACGAGCAGTGATGTGAACACCACTTCCTCCTCCAATTTTACAACAGACATTGTAAAATGATCATTCAGACAGAAAATATTAAATGGAGAGAAATAAAATTCTGGACATTATACTTTAAAGGTTTCTGTTATTTGGCAAACTCATTTTTGGACCTCTTTTTAAATACTATGTACATTCACATTAATTTACTGTGGTAATTTTAGATATATTTATATGTATATTTATATTATAAGATGCCCTAAGGGCCGTTTCTGAGGTTCCATTCAGTAGCTGAATTCTCTTTTCATATTGCACCTCTTGTTCTCTCACTGTCTTACATATAATATAAAATATTCTACATGAGGATTCTCATCATCAGTATTGATACAACAAATCGAACAATAGGTACAACACAGCTTCTCTCCCATTAGAGTGTCTTTTTCTGTCCAATGTTCGGCTGAAACCTAAAAGAAGACAAAGAAAGAACGCGTTCCTCATTCTGAGTACGCACACAAGCAGATATTGAAGACAGAGACATCCAGAAACGGAAAGTAATATCTACAAGCAACGTTTGATGCCTTCATGGATATCTGCTTAGAGGTTCTGTCAGGAGACAAAAGGGATGAACATACAGAAGATGGGGGAGGTAGAAAGAGCGAGAGAAAAGAGAACCAAGCCTACGCCAGTCTCGTGAGACCCTACAGTCTTGTCATGCTTTGGAAAACGTGGGTGAATGAAATGGTACGACAAAATGAAATGTCTCAGCATTCAGAGAGATTTAGGAAAACCAAACGAAAATGTTTGAGAAGAATAGGCTCATTCTTTGTGTACAATCCAATGAGGTTTTTGGCAGTTCCATTGCCATTCGTATTTCCTTTTGAGGCCAATGTGTCTCTCTTCGCTTACTCATCCTCGCCTTCTCTTTTGTTTTCATGTCATTTCTCTTTGCAGCGGACTGGGTGATGTGCTTTAAAGATCCCAGGTGCGATCCTCCCTTGCTGTAGTGATGGATTCAGGCTAAATTGGGTGTTCCCCAGGATCTGAGTGAGTAGCACAGTGGGCACAGTGAAGGTCTGAGTGTCTAGTCACTATGCCACCTCTCCACAGACTTTAGAGCTTTGGGCTGGCTTTACTGCTGAGGAGGTGAAGTTGTTTGCGTTTGGTTACAAGATGAGTGCTTCTTAGTAACTTTGGCAGTGTAGTAAAAAGGTTTGGATCATGTTCTTTTTTTCACTTAAAATTCATTTGGGTTCATGTCGGTACAGAGAGGTGAGTCTGGTGTAGATTTTCTTGGCTCGCTAGCAAGGTAGTTAACAGGTTTAATTCTTCTTCTTATCGCCATCATTATTTCTTTTGGATTTTTGGACTTTTCTTTTGTGTTAATTAAAGCCAAAAAAGGAAATGCAATCTGTCATGTTGTGAGGACGTAGCTCTGTGGAAGATTTTCAGAGCGGCAACAAGCTCTTGTCCATTACTGACATCTCAGAGGGAAACTTTCCTACATATATTAAATCCTATCTGGGTCAAGACATGTTCAGAGTATGGTGCCACCCCAATTCACACAGAGTACACCTCATTTAAAGGGTGTAGGTAACTGAGGCTATGCCTAAAATTTTCTTATACATGAATAAAACATGTAATGTTTTCCTGGCTTTCTTGTTGGCATCCAGTATAACAGACCCTGCTCATTTTAAATTAAACGCAGTAGACCCTTTTGTGAAGGAATCTGAGTTGGAGATTGAGAAAACAAGCTCTTAATGCAGGTGTGGTCAGGTTGCAGTAGTTCATTTGTAGAGGATGGCTAAATATGGTGGAGGTTCCTCAGCTTGTTTTGGGTGAAGGAGGCTGTAGCAGCAGTAGACATGGCTGGGCATGGGTTAAGATTTGGGGTTCATTAGTCAGCGGGATGAGGAATCCATCAGGGCAGGTGTTGCTGGAGTAGTTGAGCGAGAAATGCTGCTGGAGCTGGCTTCTTTAGGACTGCCACTGCTGCTGGTTTGGCCCACCAGGGACAGGGGCCCTGGAGGGGTGCTCTCAGAGTGTGTGGGGGGCATGCTGGACGAGGAGATGGTGGTGGTAGATGGTGTCCCGAGTGGTACGCTGTTACGTCCGGACAGGCCCTGGCCGCATACATGATGGTGCTTCTCCCAGTCCTTATGCTGGCAGAAAGAGCCACAGTAGCGCGCTGTGTTGCATCCACTGCACGTCTCACTCGCCTTGCGACCACAGTTCCAGCAACTCTGTAGGAGTAAGACGAACAAGAACTGTTTTATGTTTGCTAAACAAATAAATATCAACATCCATACCATGATAAAAAAAGCATTCTAACACATACTAAAGCAGCTTATTGTGTTTAATGTAGCATGTTTATATGAGGGCATGTTTCCAAATGCCAAACTTTCATATAGTACTACTTGTACTACTTATTAAGTATGTGCACTGTAGTGTATACAGTGTAATATGTGAGTTTTCTGTATGTGTAGATTTCCTGACCTGCTGCCTTTGCCAAAATGAGCAGTGAACATCCAGAGCACACTGTTTTCAGTGTGACAAATGAATTGAGGAAATATCCAATTGTAGGCAGTATGCGGTATACAGTAGCTGTCATCCATTCTGAACATGGCTACATGTGGTACTTACTTCACTGGAGTCCTCCTGCTGGTTAATGACAGTCAGCGCATCCTCAGAGGCCTGTCGCTTAGCCTCGGCCAGAGCTCTCTCCATCTTGGAGCGCTCAGCAGAGATCATTTCGTGAGCTTTCCTCTCAGCATCTGACACTGCCTTCTGCAGCTCTGACATGGCCTGTCTCTTCACTTCATTTACTGCCTCCTCTGGAAATGAGAAGGGAATATCAAGAGATAAAGAAAGACATTATACCCCTGTAGACCACTGCTGTTCCTCTCAACATTCTTTATTGAAGCACTCAAAGCTTGCAGCTTGTTCCATCTCTCCAAACAGATGTACATCATCCAAGATTTAAAACATTTTGTCAGAAAAATAAGCTATTACGGTAATAATTGATCCAAACAATGTTATAATTATATCCGGAGTTTATAGGCAGTAGACATTTCGAAAGGTTAGTCACAAGCTTGCCTATTTACCTAACAATATTTTTACAGCACAAATGCATGGCTTTGTTACTGAGGCTGGGTCACTCCATATAGAAGATGGAAACCAGAATGACCTCTGGTAAACCTTGTTCTACAAATGACACAGTTTGACACTAAATGTTTGTGTTTGCACTTATATCTGTGTGTTTTTAGGACATGCAGGTGTGAGTGTGTACGGGTGTTGTCTAAAATAGAAATCCAACACCTGACTCATTAGTGCTCTGAACATTAGGGTTCCTTGAGCTCCATTGTCTTTCCTTGGCCTTTTTTAAATGTGAACATGTAACATAAACTCTAAGACCTAGTGAGCTTGATTTCAAGATTACAAATGATTATACACATATACTTGCATTGCGTTCAGTACTGAAAATAATCATAAACATTGTACAATCAAATTAAAGTGAATTATTTTGCCCAATATTTGAGTGATTTTTTTTTCTGTGATTCACTTAGTATCACGCTGTTAGCTTAGCAACATGCTAACACCAAATGAATCAATTCTCTTGCGCCTCTCACAAGAAGTTGCCTATGCGTCTAAAAAAACAGTAACTTTTAAAGTTCCAGTTATGTTAGAAAGCTGCATAAAAAGTTGCTGTCTATGTACACAACTACACAGCTCACTAGATTTGAAGATAACTATTTTTTGTGGAACTATGGTTTAGACGGTATGTGGGTGATTTCAAAATCTGTCTGGATATGATGTGCTTGGTGAATGCATGTGTATTGCTGCAGGGGGTACACACACACACACACACACACACACACATTCCATATTTTTCATATGTCTGAGCTCTATACACTTTGCCCCATAGTGTGTTTACTCTAGAAAGCTGGTTATGAGGAGCCCGGTCATAAATATCTGTCATAAAACACCCTCCATTCAATTCTCCATAGAGTTCTGCCTCAGGGTACTAACTGACTAAGTGTATGTGTGTGTGTTTTCAAATCTACATCACTACTGTCTCAGCTGGAAAACTAGTTAGTATTCAGTTTGTACTCTCCGCACCTCCCACACACATTTCCTCATATTTTCATCCTGTCTTTGCCTTCATTCTTCACTTCTTTGCTTTCTTTCTTCATCTTTTAGGTTCTCGACAATTTTTCTGTATCTTTGAAAACAGTAAACTGCTTAATCAGAATCGGAGCATGCACCACTAAAATGAGTTTGCAAATGTAATTAATTTTTATCAGGGAGACTTGGGAGCAGATGCTAGAGCAATTGGCACATAATGGAAAACATGGGGCGGCAATATTAACATTTTAATCCCACAGGGATATGACAGTTGTCTTTTTTCTTTCTTTCTGCTATTCTCTTGCATTTTCAAAGACAGGCCTCACCAAAGACAAAAGGACATGACAATCTGGACACCCACAGGCAAGAAAATTCATGTTTGGCACCCCTTTAATATCTCAATTATTTCACAAAGACAGCAATGAATGGATAATGAATAAATGAATTAGCAGTTTCTTCAAATGTTCTCCTTTGAAAAATATCCTAGTAGTCTCACTTTTGGTAATCTGTTTTCATTTTACCTCTGGAAGTTTCAGAAGAGAACTGTCAATGCTTTAAACTATGGTTTACACTCAGTCTGCCACCAAATATGATTTCAAACATTTTCCATCAAATACTTCAAAGTCTGATTCATCTGAGCTATACTATCCACATTAATACATGTCAATGTCAATGATTGTCTCATTTGTTTACATTAGATACTTTAGGGGAAACACCTGCAAAAAAATTTAATAAGTAAAAATAAACATAACTAAAACAATAATACAAGGCCATCTATGCAATAAAATGTAAAAAATAGCAGGTTGGTTTGTAATGCAGGTGCTGTTACTCACCCTGCTTGTTCTGAAGTTGCTTTAATGCTGGCGAGAGCGGGATACTTGTAGCACCTGTATGAAAACAACTGAAGTTAAAAAGGCTTTTGTCACAGTGAAAATGCAGCTAAGTTTTGCATACAACAGCAGCATTATTCCAGCATTTTAAATTAGTAATGGTATATTGATTTTACTCAGCTGTAATGTTACTGGTGTGGGTCACAGTTAATAAGTGCCCTTTGACCTCTGACCTTTGGGAGAGTGACGCCACCTGTGCTCTGGCTGACCCCATCAGTATTGTGTGTGACCTACATGGCAACCAGGCTTTTGTACAGCCCCCTTAACTTTTTACTTTATATCTAGTTACAGTAATAAAACAGACTCTAGATAACAAGAACAATCCAGCCGTGCTTCTCCCTCACTTCTCTTTCATCCTTTCTTTGGGCAGGGTCAAGTTTGTTGGCCCTACCTGTGCTGCTCTGCTGTTGACTGTGGCAGGTTACTGCATTCTCACTGCAGCTTTAACTGCAGTTGTCTTTCATGGTCGTGAACATGGTCGTGACAGATGGAGAGCTCTTAACAATAATGACATTCAATGGTCTTTCCCGCTCCTGGCCTCGCATAACTATGGCTGTGAGGCCCTGCAGGCCAGTGTGCATATGTCTTTGTGCACGCCGTGGAAGTAGTTGACAGTAGACAATGCACTTACCAGCCTTCCGCCAGATCTCCTCGGGCAGGTAGCCTGATGGGGGACGGTGCAGGAAGTCTCTGTGAATTTCTGTAAAAGAACATGAAAAAAGCGACTTGAGTTTACCTGGATGAGAGAAAAGCTTCTTATACTCCTTCAGACGTGGAAAATACCAAAACAATCATGACATGCTTTTGGAGGTTGACTACCAGATGTAATAAAAAAAAAAAAAAAGATTTAGTCCTGATTACAGCAATCATATTGAGAATTTTGTTGGATGCGTGTTTAATTTTTCTGTCTCATAACACTGATAGACCCTTCCACAGTGAAATATAATCAGTACAAAATTCCTCATAGTTGCATAATAAACATTGAATATGTTATGACTGCCAGTGTCATGCATTTATTTTTCTTTTCAATGGCAACAGAAAAATTACATTACTGGGAACTTTATTGAGTCTAGTTAGGACAGTGTTTCCCATCCCTAATACCAGGAACCTACAGTTCTCCACATTTTGGATGTCTCCCTTAAATGACACCTAATTAAAATCATAGATCACTGTACTAATGACTCTTACAGAGAAACCCAAATACTGTTCTGTGAATCCTAAGGAACGGTGTGGGTTCGGACAATGCTGTGACAGAAAGGATAAGCTGCACCATGACCCTGGCTGTAGACTAGAAAAGGTAGGGTAAAGACAAACTGTAAGGTAAGGTAAGTGGGCTAAATGTAGGATCCCAATGCTGACTGGTCACCTAAAAAAAAACAGATCCGATTTTTTTGAAGTCGCTTCATTTAGTTTTAAATCGCATTCATCTTGAGTGGTGTGTTGGCTGACGCAAACCATTTAGATGAGGGTGGTGTCTGCAGTCGCTAAGAATGTGTGAGACATGCTGCATGCCGAGCATCTGTGCCTGCATCGGCAATGGTGCATGTACCTAGCGGCTGTGTGTCATTGCTGTTAGGAGTGTTGGAGGAGGAAGAGTTGTGGTGGGGAGGAAGAGGAGGAGGCCGCTGGGCGGAGCTCCCACCTTTTTTCATATCCTCCACATCGCTATAGCGACGGATCCAGTGGTTCATCTCCTCGCGGTCCGCCTCCTGGCAGCGTCGCAGCACGGTGAGGGAACGCCGTGTCTTCTCCACCATATCCATTATACAGTTCAGCAACTATAGAAAGGAAAGGAAAATAGTAGAAAATGATATTATGAACCAACATAAGACTTACATCCTAAAGTCCACACTAACAATTCCATATCGCACCTTTGGCCATTACTAATAAAAAATATGCTATATTTTATTTGAATTTGATGCATTAGTGAGCTATTTTTTTGAGTGTGTGTGTAATCCAATGGTGCAGTGAGCGGTTGAGCGGTTAAGCAACAATAGCCCTACAACAGCTGTACTGCCAGTGGGAGAAGCCAAAACAATTCAATCTTCCCCCATGCTTCTACAGCCTTCTTTCACTTTTGTCCTCTTTCCTCCCATTTTCCCCAACCACCCACCTACCCACAAAAACTTCTCCCCTCATCCATGTGATGCCATTCTTCACTCTTTGAGTATGTTGTTGGCTGTATTTATTTCAGATTTGGATACGGTCCAGAATAAGCCTGATTTCACAGACTGCAAGCCGTGTCTCAGCTGTTCTCTTCAGTGGGAACGTCCTCCACTGGGTTCCTCCCTCCATCTGTGGCCTTTTTATTTAATGTGTTTGAGTGTAAGTCTGTGTAGAGGCCATGGTGAGGTGAGCAAAAAGCATAACAAAGCATAACAGCATAACAAACTGTCATCCAGAAAAGGTCTGAACTAAGTCATCTACTATCAGGTGCCATCAAAATGTGGCACAGCTTAAGTCAGTCAACATCCCCTTCACTAAGTTGCTCTCCAATTTTTTCTTTTACACCTTTTCCCTTCTGTACCACTTTACTATGTCCATAAGTTGACATTGTTTTTGATTTGGTGCACCATCTTGGTCAAGTTGGTTTTGGTTCTTAGATCACCTTGGACAGGAACCTACCATATTACAAAAATCATTCTAACCACATTAATCTAATATAACTTGTTTCCCCCCATCAGAGTTAGCAACTATTATGCTCTCTGCTTTATGTATGAAAGATAATTAAAAACCAAGCATCTGGTCACACATACGTTATCGAGGTGCTTCCATTCCTCAGCCCACTCGCGGTCTGTCAGCCGATGATCAATCACTTCCTCTTGACGTGCTCCATGCACGGCTGTAACACAAGCACAGTGCTACATTAGCATACGCACTAACTCATAGAGAATCCATGTCCATATAAGTGCAATTCTACAATGCTCTGCATTCCTGCCATTATTTCTGCATTTGGCAATATTACTCAAATTCAAAAGTCTAAACCATAACCTCTGTTAGGATTAGCCATATTTAAATTTGTTGTAAAACTGCATGTACTGTATATAAATACACCTGTGACTGTGTAGAATTTGAATTCTTGTTTAAAGCATTGTGGTTAACAACACTACTTAACTATGGCCTCAAGTAGCTTTTTAGTTTATTTTATTACAGACTACACCACTCTGACCTGTCTGCCGGTGACGATCCCGGACATCTCTGTGCTCTGCGTGTCTGTAAGCATCTCTGTAGTGGTGGGCAAGTGCCATGTCTTCCAAACGGTAATGCTGTGGGGCAGGAGGGTTAGGATGTGGAAGGCCATTGGGTGGATGCGTCGGTAGGCCGTTGGGGGGAGGGTGAGAAGGTAAACCACTGCTGGGGCTGAAGCGCTGACTGGGGCTCACTGTGCATGGACGTTTGGCCAGGTGCTCTGGGTGCAAGCCATCCCTGTCCCCTGCAATCTCTTTGGTCCTGTTACAAAGATTTTAGATATGCTTGGAAATGCTGTAGAAATTACATTTTTGAGAGTTAGGAGGGCTATTGATAGTTTTTAATTCTTGCAGTCTAACCCATCCCACCTCCCTCTTTCTCTCTGCCCCTCCACTCATGTGTCCAAATGTTGAGGCCAGCTGTGAGCCATTTGTGGATTCTAGCCTTAATATACCAAGAAACAGACTTAAATCCCAACCCCTTAATCTTTCCCGTTCTCACCCGTTTCTCTCTCTCTCCTGAGCTGCTGTACTGTGAGAGCTGCTCCCTTTGGCAGATGTTCAGCGACACTGGCGTTTTGGAGCCATCTGGCTGGCCTGTGCTGCAGTGTTGATAATAATCTGTTTAGCTGAGTGCAGCAGCCAGGCATTCAGGGCTAAAGCTCCTCTCCCTTCTGTGAGCATGAAATACATGTGTGTGCGAGGACTGTGCAAGCTTGTTTTCTTGCACTTGAGAGTAGAGTGCAATTGGCATGGACATCTGAATCTGGCTGCATGTTCAACACCCCATCATGCCCGCCTCCAGAACCAACCCCAAAACTTCCAACCTTTTGCAGCATTTCTGCAGTTGAGGCCAGATTTCCCACAAATCAAAGCAACAGCTGGGGCTCCTGCCGTGATATGGTAAGCCTAGGCTTCAGAGACGGAGGTGTATGGATTACAGTAGGGGACTGCCCATTCCTCTACCCCCACCCATCTCTTTCTCTCTCTCTCTCTCTCTCTCTATTCATCCCTCCCCCAGGATCAGCTCAAGCAGGGGTTCAGCAAGATCACCATCTGGACACATCACTGACATATGGACAGCTACTGGGGAACTAACAGAAGACAATGTGGTTGAGAGAGTAGAAGAAACAACAAAAGGAGACAAACTGAAATATTGGTGCTTTAAATCCCACTATTAATTTTCTGATTGTTAAGAGTTCTAAATGTCACGCATTTGTGTGATGTTAAAGCATCCGTTTCTGCTCCATAGACAACTGGCAGCACCTGGCAGACACGCCGCATACATCTTTACCTTCTCTCTATCCTCTTCACAGTCTCTTTCTGTGTGGCCTAACCTTCCCACACCCTCCACTTATTACATTGAGTGTGCGTGCATTTCAGAGCTACACAGGAAGAAGTATGCCCAGGGCAAGGTTGTGTTGACATTTACCATAGCTGTCTACATTTTTGCCTTTTGCTTGACTTTGTAGATATTTATGACTTAAGGTATTTGTTATGAAAATGGTACACAGAAAGACAAGTTTGTGTGTGTGTTAAAGTGTGTATACCTGTCCGGGGTACGTCTCTTGCCATGCTCATTGAGTTCCAGCATGATCTCAGAGGAGTCCAGGGGAGAACTGGCATTGGCATCCAGCAGCAACTGTTCGTGCTGGGCCAGATACTGTGCTGGGGTCTGCTTAGCAATCCGAGCACAGTGAAGAAGCTCCCTCTGCAGTAAGGGCAAGTTAGCCTACCAGACAGAAAGAGAGAGAAAACAAAATGTGGTTCAGAAAGAAAAGCTTTTCTTTTTATAAAGACAAACACAAATCTCCAGGATCAGTAGGGCTGGTTTGGTGCCACTGGACCACTAACAGAACTGGTTAATGAAGCTTGTTGACCAGTTCTTTCTTATGGTTTATGATGGAAATTATTGTTTATGGTGAATCCTGACCAGAATGGCTTTCCTAGTTAATAAAGTAAGTCTTGATGATTAAGCAAGTTAAGATTCCTGGTGGGGGCAATCATTGGATTATGCAGGTCAGTATAATTGTTTTTTTTTTATGGAGCTGGTTAACCAAAGAATTCTAGCAGTTTAGTTTAGTTAGTCTGGTGGCGACATCAGCATACCAAGTGGAGACCAGTATTTAAAACACAGCATATTCTGATGACCAGCTATGTTGGTCTTTTTACAGGCTTTGTGTTCAGAGAGCGAGAGAAAGAACGAGGATGAAATAAAACAGACACTTTCTCTGGCCCACCATGTGTTTGTGCCTTGCTGAGGTCTGCAGGAGAACTCTGCTGCCTCTTGCTTGTTGTCCTTTTCTCTCTGGCTGTCAGTATAACGCTACACAGCTTGCTGATGATACAGATGTGTAACATCAACACTCTGCAGGCCTTTGACAGCAGCCTGTGAGCAATTGCTGGGTGCCATGTACCACAGTGCTCTGCTTTGAATAAAACACTCACACTATGAGATATGTCTTGTGTAGTCTATACCTCACTAGCACACGCACAAGCATAGTGGAAGATGGGGGGTGGGGGCCTCCATGGCAACTTATATACATATATGACATTTGAGATTTAAATGTGTGAATGTGTTTTTGAATTATTTTCTCTTTGTAATGTATTCCTAGATTTTAAGCTGGTCAGGGGAGTGTGGCATATGACTTGATGCCCCTTCAGTACTAGAACATTATTTCAGCACCCAACTTTGGACTGACAGTTTAACTCTGTGTTATCACTATATGTATTTCACTGCAGTTGTAAATATGTTTTGTGAATAGGTTGTATGTTTACCAGTCACAGAGATTACATATCTATGTCTATGTATTCACATGCGTGTTAAAGATGTGTTGACATTAATTCAGGGAGTCACAATGCAGAATATATTTGTAACTCAATATTTTGTAATTAAATATGCAGTCAATTATGTTTTTGTGTGCATCAATGCAGAATAATTTGAGAAAGAATAACAATGCATCAGAGAATCTGTGTATTTGGCTGAGCCCTGGATCTATGCAATGTCTGTGGACAGAAAGGGATCAGCATAAAAACAACAGCAGCAGAGCAACGGAAAGCTATGCTGCTTATGGCACCCGCTGCAACATCTGCCAGGAAATCTTCTTTGGCCCACACCACTCCTCTCTACTCTGGGTAAACACAAGTGTGCCAATTTTAATGAATCGCAAATGATGGCCATATGGAGCACTAGATCAGCCCAGCCACAGCAGAGCGTGGGGGTTGGAAGGGGCCGAGGATGCTTTATCAAAAGGACTTAACTCATCCACATGTACGGAAAAACATGTATGTGGTCAGGCCAGGAAAATGCAGAGTGAGTCTGCTTATGTGTGTGCCGATTCTGGCTGCCATCTATCTACCTTCTTTTTGTTTGTCACTTTGCCTGTATTTCTCAAAGTCCCTCTACCCTCCTCCAGCAAACCTTCCCATATGGTGCACCATAAGGAACAGCTCCTCATACAGATACAGAAAGACTTTTAGGAACTACGGCGGCGTAGTCTCTGCTTCAGATGGCACATCCACAGACTGTTCACCCACTGTCTGATGCATATTGCATAAATATGGCAAGAGATTTTTCAAAAAGCAACTTGATTGGCTGGTTTTATGAGGCAGGGTGCATGCAGTTTTATCAGTCTGCAGGCAATCAAAATTCCCTGGCTGTTATAAAGAGCGCTTCCAAAGACAAACTCTGGATTGCTGGACAAAGTTTGAATGGTTCATGCTCTCAAATCTTGATGATCTTTGATGTTTGTTATTAGAAAGTAAACAAGATACCCCTAAGTGTAACTGTATATTCCACTGGTAGCACTTTATTTTACAGTCCTGTTCCTCATGTACATACTATGTACTTATTATAGTAATTACAATAACTATGTAATAACTAGGTACTAACCCTGAACCTACCCCTAAACCTAACCCTACCCCATGTAGTTGCCTTGTATTACCAGAACTTTCTTAGATAAATACACTGTAAGTACACTATAAGTACATGGAAGTACACGTACTGTAAAATAAAGTGCAACCATTCCACTTTTCTCTCAGAGTTGTATGTGATTTACCTATTCCTGGGTTAGGTTTGTTGTTGTATAGTTAACCAGTTGGCCCCTTCCTTACTAAGTGGACAATTCTTGGCCAGAACACAATGCAATGTGGATCTAGCGTTATCCAAATAGTTAAAAGTCTGGCTACACAAGATTACTGGCAGAAGAACTTTGTGTGTATGTGATGAATGTTGTTATGCCTGTTCGTACCTTGAGAAATGGAATGACAAAGGGACGCAGGGGAAAGTTTGTGGCTTCCTGAAGTTTGGAGTGGAACTCTTCAATAGTTAGAGTTGAGTTCTGATAAGACAGAAATAGAAAACAATTTTACACCCGATGGAGAAAAGAACAGGAGACAGCACATACTGTTAATGATAAAGAAAGCCATCAGTCACTCACCACTAGCCCCAGAACCAGGCTGCGTACACGTTCTCCTATCTCGGGCGAGATGTCGTTGCCAAACTGCTGCAGTGTGGTGAGGAAACGCTTAAGCTTACAGAGTTGTCGGGCTCCACAGGCAGGGGGAAGCTGCTGGGTGGGCAGAGACGCAGTAGAAGAGGTGGCCGGTCCATTGCTGAAGCCGTTGGGGGTTGAGGGAGCTCCGTTTAGCGCCGTTGGAGAGTGGCTGCTCCCGTTCAGCACTGAGGAAAGATAGCCACTGTTTGTTTTAGCATCATTTAAGTCACAGCAGACTCCTGTGCTCTTGCTTTCATTTTTCTCCATATCAGTCCTAGGAAGCACTCTCCAGGAAGATTCAACATAGCACGAAGAGGGCACATGCATTCTGAGATTGGTCAAAAAACAGACTGAAACTACAGATACACTATGACAGTAACAAAGCACATTGTTCTGTACTCTTCATTTCATCCTCTATGTTGAACAAACACACCGCGAATGGGACCATCGGCAACATCTCACTATCTCTCTCTCTATGACATACACACATGCCGCCCACCCGGTCTATTGCTCCCCACTGCTCACCCACTCACTCACTCACTCACTCACTCACTCACTCACTCACTCACTCACTAAGACACAACTATAAGAGGAACGTGTTAAAGAGGTCCCAAAAATAGCCCCCTGAACCGGGTTACTTTTATTCCAATAGCAGGTGTGTGTCTAAATCAGACTGTGCACATGTCCACCAGCTGAGAGCAGATTTGCAGCTTTCTGAGCTCAGGCTGTCCCATCGAGACGTCTACTCCATCTCCACTTCTGCATCTCATCCCTGCTCTCTTTCCTCTTCCTTCTGATGGTCGAGTGGTTCTTTGGTTCAATCTCCCTAAGAGTAGGCCTTATATCTTATGTTACCTGTGCCCGAGGCCATGACCACAGATAAACAAACATTACATGAGCAGTGGACACAGCAAGAGGTGCTTTGAGTTAGAGACCATAATCCTCTGGGACATTGGGAAGCATATGATTGTACAAACACACCTCAGAGGGTAGCTTTTCTTCAGGTTTTGAAGCATGTTCACACTGCTGGGTGTGAGTGTGTGCATGGCTTCATGTTGCAGAACACACTCACAGTCTTTCATATTCGCTTGTGCCCCTTTTTATCTCGCCATTCCAGGCTGGACACATGTGGGTTTACCATGTGACCCCCACACTTGTGTTCTGGTTTTAGAGTGGCGAGCAGGCTACACTACTACCCATTGAACAGGTGAAACAACAAGGCCCGTCATTGCTATATAGGGTAACGAGATCTGCCAAGCCCTGCCGAGCCTGATGCTGCCTGTGAATCCCTCCGTATGCAGTAAACAAATCTCTTGCTGTGTATCCTAAGCACTCACACACCCAGACAATGGCTCAACCCATCATACACAAACACTCTCAAACACTCTCGGTCATGTTACAAGTGCATTCTGTGCTATAAGAATACTCAGAACATGACAATTACTACTATTCATCTAATAGAGACTCCTTTAAATTATTCTATGTTCTGGCAGGGCTCTAATAAAATGTTTATGAAGATGTTTATTAAGTGTACTGTCCCATTGTACATTTTAATGGTGCTGGTGATAGAGTTGCCTCAAATATGTTATTATTAAGTTAGCTAGTAGCTACCTATAAAAAGTTGCCATTCACACATACACTTTACACGTCACAATGGCCAATTGGACGAATTTGTTGTCTTAGAGTGTTATGAATGCAGCAAGTTCGAAAAACAAATATTTGCATGTTTTGTATTATAGGATAACTTACTTGTTGTAGGTGTGAATGATGCGTTGCGATTGACTGCCTGACTGACAGCTGGGGGTGGAGGTGGCATTGTGGGCGGAGTTGACCTGGGCTGGGTTTTGACATCAGCAGGTGAATCTGGCATCGTTCCAGCCTCCTGTCGTGTGCTACCTGCAGATGACATAAAACAGTTGTATTCTTTTAGCACTTTGCCATTATATGCAAAAGTAGTGAGATAGACAAGCAGTGATAAGAACAACAACATGTACATTCAAACCCGTATCACCATGTAAAATGCTATGGCTAACTGCCAAGCCACAGCTCTGGCCAATACTTAATTCTACTTTCCACACACATGAAAGTTACATGGCACTTGTTCAAACTGTATCATGTTTGACACATATGTTTTGTGTTGTTCACGGTGCTAGATCATGTGTGTGGCATTCTTTTTCCAGCGGTACCCTTCTAGTGAGTCGTTCAGACAGACTTATAATATTTCATAGCAGTAAATCTGAGCAGTCTCCCGCTGATAGAGATAAAGTGTGGCTTTGGCAGACTGAGGCAGAGGGTAAATGTCATTGCTCTTGGAAACATCCAGTCACACCTGTTCTGCTACTCAGCTGCTGCTGACGGGACCCCTCTGCCCACCACCCCTCTATCACCCTGACATCCACATCAATGTCCTCCATCCCCCACCCGCTCCCACGCCTGTTGTCCACTCTTGTGCGATGGACAGGCTTTTGACAGCTAGTGACAAGTGCAGCTGGATCTGCTGCTGTCCATCACAGTGCTGAACACTTCAACAAGGCTGCGTTCACACCGGCCCTCATCTGTGCTCCGCTGAGGGACCAAACATGGCAAGTCTTCCTCACTCTTGTCTGCCTGGCCTGCATTGGTCATGTGACAATCCTTTTGTCTACCCAGGTCCCTAACCATAGTATCACATGCTGATCTCCCAGTTCTATCTTCACATGTAAAGTAGCACACTCATAGCTGTCAGTCATGCGATGGAAATGTAGTTCATCAGAGTTCATGCTTTCTCTTCAGTGTCAAAGCAAAACTGTCCCAACAAACCAGAAAACACCGAATTACGACAGTTGAATTAGGCAGGTTATGTATATGTCAGTACTGATAAGATATAATTTGTGTATGTGTGGTTCAGGTATTCGTTACATCGTGTCCTACCAAATGTCCCCACAAGGATAATAAAGCCTGAAATGTATCTATTTTTTTTTTTTTATCAAAGAATCACACAATAAAGTTTGTACAGGATACAGTACACATAAAACACAAAAAGCTAACGTGTATGTGTGTGTTTATGTTTTAAAGCACAGATATTTCAAAAGAAGTACTATCAGATGGTACTGAGATTAGCACACAGCAACACTGGTGACAGTTTGCATTTGCTACTTCCCAACATTGTCTGTCGCCAAGAAGGACAGTTTAGATGCCACAAACACAGAGGGAAGAACTTCAATGCTCATTTATTTATTCTAGAGTCCATAATATTGTTTAAAGAGCTGATAAATGTAAAAAACTTGTGTGTGGTAGTACTTTTTTTATTTTTGGGGGGGATTGTTTAATTACTGTATAATGATGTATCTTTGTGTTACTGTATTATTTATAAAATGTTATATGCTTATGACTAATTCATGCTTATGAAATGATTTTGTGTGTAAATCTGTAACTCGTTTCTCTTGAAAAATCATTTCCGAATTCATATTCTTTGGTATTTACTGAGTACTTTATGGTATTTGAGAAACCAGTGGAATCCAAAAAAACATAATATTACAATGATGTATCAAAAAACACATGGCAATTGTTGTTAGCATAGGTTAACTAAATGCATAAAAGTAAACAATAAACATATGCAGGTTTCACCTATATGTTGCGATGTGTGTGTGAACCTGTAGAGCAGCATGTGTTGAGCAGCAGGCTCTCTGACAGGCGCTCTTGTCTCAATGCTGATAACTTACTGTGGATCAGTTGCCCTTACTTCTCTCCACTGTCACCTTCAGTCCGACAGAACTCCCGAAAAACAAGCACACCACCCTGACTGGTCGAGGCTCCAGGCCATGTTCGGAGAAAATCCCCCAACGCCTGGTCGAGATGTCATGTGCAAAAATAACTAAATGTACAGGGTAGTCAAACTACTAACAGCCAGATAATTGGTGCTCGACCTTAGAGGGATGACAGCTGCAGGAGGGTGACAAGGTATGAGGCTGGTCTGTGGGTTAGGGGCCACTTCGACACATGGGACATTCTAAAGGGTCCTGAAGAGCACAGCATTTCTGCTGATTTTGTATTTTCCCAATCCTTTGTCATATACCGTGTTCTAAACCGGCAAGTCATAATGGCAGCTAATTATAACATATTTGATGTTTACAGTATGCTGCCTTTAAGTAGGCTAAACAAAAATTGAAAGAAGGAACTTTGAGGACTTGAAGGGTGCATTAATTTATTAATTACCTGTAATGAATGGGAAATTAGACCAATTACATTTCATGATTCCTAGTGCACTGTGACAGAAATAGAATTTGTGCAACCAACAAAATCTTGATTATTGCAGTTGCACCTGGTAAGGACCACTTTTTTATGCAAAAGACATGATTTATAGTTTATTGTTTTACTCAGAAAAATTGCAATCTGTTAAATGTTATGGGAACTTTGGTTTGGGGTTCTTTCAATCACCAACATTTGAGACAAAGAAATTGTCTTGAAACATTAATAAAGACTGATAAATGTAAAACATTATATGAACACCACAATTACAATAAAATAGCAATAACATTAAATATGTGCAAACGGGGTGTGAAAAGAGAAATTAGCTCTTAATTCTCATTTAAAGATTGACTGGTGGCCCAGGGCAATAAACATAACAATGTATTAGGACTAGTGCCATGCTGACCAAAATAGGCACTGGCTGGCCTGCCGTGCGGGGCTAACGGAGCACTGCTCTGTGCATCACTGTCCCAGTCATTGCCAAATGTAGACAGGTAGAGAGAGATCTTACTAAGGCCACAAGCACTGCCTGTCCATCTGTCACTCAGTCCAGCAGCTTGCAGCCTCAGAGGGGCCATTAAACTAAGAACAAGCCAGCAAGCATTCACACGGACACAAATCAGTCACACATGACCTGAGGTAATGTTAATGTTAGCATTCAATAGGTGTCAGGCAATATGTTGTTATATATATATATATATATATATATATATATATATATATATATATATATATAGACACACACACACACACACACACACACCAATGTCAATATCTAGTGAGCAGGGTGGCCAATGGCTGATACAGTACTGAGATATATATCGGAGGAGTTATAAGAAGGAAGCCATTTCTGTGATTTGACATTATTTAAGCTTAAAGAGGGGGTGAAATGCTATTTCATGCATACTGAGTTTTTTACACTGTTAAAGAGTTGGATTCCCATGCTAAACATGGACAAAGTTTCAAAAATTAAGTTGTAAGTTTGAAGGAGTATTTCTGTTCCCAAAATACTCCTTCCGGTTTGTCACAAATTTCGGAAAGTTTTTTTCGAGTATGGCTCTGTGTGACGTTAGATGGAGCGGAATTTCCTTATATGGGTCCTAAGGCACTTCTGCCGGAAGAGCGCGCGCTGAGCAGCACAGACATTTCACTGATCAGAGCGATTCACTGATAAGAGCGAGAGCGTCGCGAAAAGTCACAAAAGAAGTGTGTTTTTGGTTGCCAGGGCAAGACAACCCTGCACAGATTACCAAAAAAAAACCAGCATTAAGGAACCAGTGGATGGAGTTTATTTTTACAGAGCATCAACGGAGTTGTGCAAGTGTTTTTGTTTGTTCCCTGCATTTCGAAGATGCTTGTTCACAAGGCCCAGTTTGACGATGGATTTGCGTATCGTTTATTTCTTAAGGATGATGCAATCCCAAGGAAAAAGGGCCACGATCGTGTGTTGGAACCGCAGGCGGTGAGTAAAACTGCTTCAAATATCTCTGCCTCCTTGTTAGTGCGTCCCCTGCCATGCCAGAGACCCGGGTTGGAGCCCCGCTCGGAGCGAGTCGTTGCTGCTGCTGCTTTCGTTCAGTTTCAGCCTCTGGATCTGATTCTGGATCATAAATAAACGGCTGAATCTGACTGTAAGCCATGGTTTGTTTTGGATGATGGGTTTTCCCTCACGGTAATGTCACAGCTTCCACATGCTCTCAACGCAAAAGCCTATTCGCGCTCGTGATTCTTTAGCTCCGCCCACACGTCACGCCTCCAGCCGGTCGAGTTTTTCCGGGAAAAATCGGTACAGACTATCTTTCTCTTATAAATATAATAAAACTAAAGACTTTTTGGATTTATGAAGGATGCAGTACTACTCTATATGCACTCAAGATTAACAGGATATTGAGTGAAAATGAGCATTTCACCCCCCCTTTAAAAAGATAAATAACATCCCTTCCCTCCCTAGGCTTCTGGTTTAAAACTAACTGACAAAAAAACAGGCCATAATCACTCTTTCTAATTTGCTCTTAGTGAAGCAACACATGGTAATTCCTGCATGCTTTCTCAGTGGATTGTGGAAGTTGCCATGACCTGGCTGCAGTCTCATGAACTCCAACAACAGGACTGAGTATTAGACAGAGGGGCTGTCAAATATAAGTAAACACAAGGGGAGAGAGGCAAATATGCAATGCTCTGCCTGTATCCACACTGGGATTACAGATAACTGATTAATCTGACCAGCTAAAGGACATCGCAGACACACACACACACACACACTGGGCACTGGATTTCACTTTTAATACATTAGAAGGTTCATGTATCAGCCCCTTCTGTGACCATCTGTGCTTCCATAATTCCCAAAAATACTTAGGTAAGGTACTAACTGAACATAAGATTCAAATTCATGACAGCTTTATCATGTGTAAAAGCAGCACAATGAATTGCTCAAAACTATGTATCTGTGCACCTATAGCAAAGAAAAAATATTTTTTTCTTATCTCAGTTATTTCTCCAAGACCGACTTGAGTCTAAGAGATAGTAAAACAAACAGAGAGTGATTTTCCTCACTAAAATAATTAGATTTCAGAGGTGATTTTTTGTTTATTTTGATAGATTTATGGTTGTATTTACTCAAGACTTTACCCAGATCTGGAAGTAGACGGTCTACATTTTTCCATGCTTAATGCCTATTTAATTTTCTATTTTAGAAATGCGTTTTAGACAAAGCAAACTTTCTTTTACAAGAAACATCTGAGATAAATTTATATTTAAATCAAATGACTGAGAGCTTAATTTAGAGCTATAAAGAGACCATTTAAGGGGGAAAATCCTGTCTTGAAAAGCATACACATACAGTCAATTATATCTCTATGAGATGGAGGAACCATACTGAGAGATCAATAAGTCAAATAGATCTAGCTCGCAGTGCAATGCACTTTTAACAGACCTCCTAGATATGTGATTTGATCCTCCATGCTGTGATTCTGTAATGATGTTAAAGCATTCTCTTTGGGCTTTTGCCTTGGCCATGTGCTTGATATCTGAAGAAAAAAAATGCACACTTTAAACTAACATTGTCCATCTGCTTTTGTGTGCTATAATCAGTTTGAAAAAGCGCACCACAAAAGTGCTCCAGTTTGTAATTCTGAAGCTTTTTTTGGAGTCTTTTGAGATCATTTGCTTTCAGTAAAAGGACCAAACACACAAGAATCCATCATATAATGACAAGCCCAGAATTCTGGTTTCTGTGATTTGCTCTTTTTAGAGTTTGTGAGATGTGTAGGGTTCTATTTAGCCATACTTAGCTAGATCTTAGTTAAATATGGCAAAAGTACTCTTTGGGGATTTCTAGGGATATCCTCAAATATAAAATAACTCATAAAGTAATGTATTTTGCTTTTTATAGAAGCGACAGATGCAAATGTATAGACCTATAAGGGACAAAGTTCTCTTTTAGGGAAAGGATTATGGGCTAGGTTTTTCTATTGTCAAAATAATCAGATTTATATAAAAACAACAGATGTCTATATAACATTTAGATGTCTGGGTAAATGTGTGTGTGCGAGACATTATTCCTTGTTCACACAGGCACTTGTTCCAACAATTGGTCTGTACTAAGCTACCTTTCACTCAAACACAGTGAAAAGCCCCTTGAGGTAACCCTCTCTCTGTCTTCACATGGCTTCTTTTCCCTGTCCCTGTATCTAACCCCCTCCTCTCCACTCCACTGTAATTCCCCCAGTCTCTAGGAATGCTCTTGTTTTTAATATCTCCCAGCTGCTCTGGCTCTGTGCCCGACCGCCTGCCTTCCCACATCTGCTCCCCATCAGGCCACTGCCGAGTCCACACAGACAGAGGCATCTCATCAAAACAGCAGGATTACAGCGCTCGACCCCTGGCCAGCACTTCAAGACCTGTCCATTTGCTATCCCTCTCCCCTGCCATCCCACCATCTCTCCTCATCATCACCCGAAGCTCCTCAGTAGACCCCTGAAATGGAGCCCACGTTCTAATATTTTATGGTGAAGAAACAGACATTGCCACAAGACTTGGATCTGACTGGACAATGTCCCAAGACAGACATGAGTCTGCCCCTAAAATGGCCTTTGTAGGAGCCAGCGTGAACTAGTGTGGGAACTATAGTGGGAGGTAACTACAGTAACTAGGTATATTTGGTTACTCAACTAGATCTAAATCATTTCTAATAAAAAAACAAATGGATTCTTGCTAACATCAATCTCCAGTTAGGATGCCCCTTTAGAAGGAACCTGCCTATGTAGGTAGTAGACAGCAAGGCAGCTCATTAGGTTTTGAAACAGAGTTAGAAAGTAAATTTGTCCATATCTGATTTGCCAGCATCATGTGGTCTCCATACTGGACAAGAGAGCTTATCCTTTACTTATTTTCAACTTTTTCACTCATAATACAATAGAAAAAGAGTGAAAGATCACACACACACAAATACACACTCTTTGTGAGTCTAAGCAGGAGTCTTCAGCTGAGCAAATATGTTTTGAGAAAACAAACATTCAGATGGCAATAAATTCATATTTAGTCAAAAGCTGAACAGACCCCTGGGCATTGAGACTCTGTATATGTATGTGTGTGAGAGAGATGTCCAGCGTGTCCAGTGTGTGGGAAAGAATGTTAGGGTCACCAAAAATGGTGCATGTTTAACCACAGTTGTGTTAAAGAGTGCAGCGACACATTCTCTTATGGCAGTTCCAAAAAGATCCTCATATACTCCTGTTATGAGGAAGCAGACATAATCACAGCGGTAAGAGGGAAATATCTCAACTCGGCTCGAGTATAACACTTTATGAACAGACGAAAGGAAACATGTTTATCGACAGATCATTTTCCACTCAAACAGACTTTCAAGAGAGTTTACCTTGATTTAGCCAAGAAGGGTGAGTTGCTGTATTGACATCCTTGCAACTTTACTGGGAGAAAGACTTAGTTCTAACCCTAGAATTAACCACAACCTTTTCCCAATCTTTTCCTGTCCTTGAAGTCACAGCAATAAGCTACATCTGGAGAAAGCTATCCATTAGCATTCCCACTGACAGAATGGTTCATTATGGCATCTACTAGCATGGACTAGTTGTTTAATCTAACCTGCCAAACCTTGACCCCACTGGCCAACATGGATGTTGATTCAGGAACCTAACTGGCAAAGTCATGGTCTACTTCAGTAAGTTCTTTCCTCTTACCCTGTTGGTCCAGGCTGGTGTGGTGTGTGTTCAATACAGCTGATAGACCAGAATAACCATCCTGAATATTGCTGGTAAAACTCTACCAGCATTTTCTTTTTGGAAAGCTGACTGAAGGAGTATTGAAGGTCAGGCAAGTTAAGACACATGGGGTGCAAGCATCTCATGCTATGGAGCAGCATACAAAACTCAAGCTAGCATAGTAGATGTCTCTCTTTCTTTCATACTTCAATTGTATTGAAGTCTCTGTGCCATCTGTTCTCTGCAGGGAAGGCTCTATCAGTGGTCAGGGTTCTGGAAAGCCAAGTACTACCCAAAAGGCAAGAGAGAAAAAAACTTCCTTTTCAGATTTCTCCCAATGGCTGCTAATAAAATCCAGATGTTGCCGAGCTGCTCCTCCTATCCTCTCCTCAGCCGCCTGGCCTTAGCCATTCCTAAATAAAGGAAAGTATTTGTGACATTCAGCCGAGCCGGGACGTGCCAAGAACAACTCCCCAGCTCGGCCCATCTGGAGTGTGTTAGGACAGCACTGGGCACCAGTCGAGAGTGTATGGCCACTTCTGCAGGAATATGGAACAGGCTAGCACAAAAGAAGGTGCTTGTTGTTTAGGTTCTTGTAAGTGGTCTGAGTTTTTTAGTTTTAAAGTGTAGAAATCTGTCTGTTTCACAGTCCAAGACTACCTTCTGAGTCTCATGTCCCTCCACCCTTCTGTGGACTTGTTGCATTTGTAGTTGTTTCCTGTGCTGCCTGAAGTAACCGTTGTGCGTGAGGCGGAGGCAGTGTGTTCTCATTTTGTCGCTGTTCTCACACACCTGGACATCAATAACTGTCACACACTCTCACAAGCACACACATAGGAACGTCCTCAGCTCAGGCACCTGGGGACCAAGAGTAATGCCAGCTTACAGCCAACGCCAACACATCTGTCAACTGATATTCAAAGAGAGAGAGAGAGAGTTCTTTAGCGAGAGGGGAAAGCTACGACAACCAAGAAAAAGTCAATGTGTAAAAGAAGTGTAAGAAAGTGAAAGACTGTATTGGATGTGTCATAAAGAAACTTTTGACCATCAAGTAATTTTTCTGTCTTTACTGACAGTGACAAAATCAAAGCCAAACAAACCAGGTTTGACATTTATGTGTAACAAAATATTGAGCTAGTAAGATGTCACTATGGGCAAAATGTTTTTGTTGAACATTGCTTGTCACAGTGGTTAAATGAAATTCACTGCAACACCAATTGACAGAAGGGACTGCAACCAGCAATGAGGTTTCTATGGGTCTGTGAACCAGCTGTAGAATCTCACTGGACTAAAATCCCATTCTTCATAACTGTACATCCAACATCAAAATAATGATGAAACAACAACTTCAGATTTTCGATTATTGTGTCAAATTGTGCAGCCGTTTTGTGGATAAACTGTTTCATACTGGAAATTTAGCTAGGAAACAATATAAAAATAAACAAAATAATGAAACAATTTCGTTCTTCTGGGAGAGTCATAATTCTCATGACTGTTTTATTGGTGCTTGGACAAATGAGAAGACATTCTTGTTCTTCGGCCCTACAAGAATGATCATTATGGAACAATTGCAATTTTCCCATCAAGGCTGATAAATAGTTATAATAGGTATGCTTTCCCTAAACTCATGTATTATTTTAATAGTGGGGGGAAAAAAGAGACAAAGTGATCTATGGCAGGAATCTGTTTGCTCTCCGCACTTCCACAACCAAGCTCCCCAATCAAAACACCTGCAGCTTCACCCAACACCAATTAGCTCATCAAGCTTTTAATTACTCTGTTAATTGCATACAGGCAGCATGAGGGGTGGCTGGGGAATTAGACACAGAAGCCCTCCAGAGGACCCGCCTTGACAATCCTAACAAACAAAGAGGACACGTTCCAAGCAAAACACACAGGGCCTGGACACACACACACACGCACACACGCACACACACACACACACACACACCACAGATCCCCTGCTCACATGACTGGAAGAAAAACAAGAGTGGCTATAATGCCATTCCACCATGCTCACCATCTGTTACGGCGGTAGAAGTGATGTCACATCCTGTCACACTATTACCTGGGAGAAGGATGAAAATGTAAACGAGCGCAAAGAGTGCTTGGGTGCGTTTCTGCTGGTCAGTGTTTCTCATCTACAGCAATATAATGTGAATAGCATTGTACCATAGTTCTCAAAGGATTTTTACAGTAAAAAAAATACCGTATACCATACAGTATGCGATGTGCTAGTACTGAATTTTAAAATATTTCTATTTCACAGTCCCGATATAAGTCAGGTTGTAGATCTACTGAATATGTGCAGACAGCACACACAACTAACACACTCTATTCCTCTTCCTTTCTTGATCCTGGTTCCTTGACTAGTTTGACTTGTTCTTTCTCTTTCCCTCCCTCTCTCTCCCTGTCCCTTATATCCTCTGAGAAATCAGCAGAAGTGTTTGGCTGAGGAGGCGTATCCAGGAAATAGTGGCAGGCCCTGACTTCCTGTGTGACAGGTGCAAGATGCGGGGCCTGACAGCTGCTGTCTCTCCACAGCATTCACTCTCTCTCTCTCTATCTTTCTCTTAGGCTATGGCCAGCTGTAGACTAGTACTGCTCTTGTTTGCTTTGGCTCTTGCATCATTACAGCCTGCTGATTTGTGGAGCACAAAAGACTAAAACCTGCCTAACTCACACACACACACACACACACGCACACACACACACACACACAAACACATTAAATCCATATATTTATTAATTTTCTCTTTTTCGATGAAATTGCTAAAGTGATACCCAAGGACAATACTTTGACCATTTTGATACAATATGGTACCCAAGCCTTTTCATTTTAAAATCTTTCTCACTTTCAGCCACTAACATTTCTGTCTTTTCGCTCTTATTTGACGTTGCCTTAAAGTCGTTGTTTATCTATAGCCTTCGTAAAGGTTCCACTTTATACCATATCTTTACACCAAATATTGAGATTTAAAGTAATATAACATACAAATTAATTAAACAAGTGACAAATACAAAATAATATAATTTTATAAAATCTAATGAAATAAACAAAACATTGCAGCATAAACAAAGTGACAATTTAAAACAAACAAAAAAAGGAAATTACATTTATTACACAAAAACGGTAAAAAAAATCTAAATATATAAATATAAATGAACATAAAATAAAGTATTTGTTCTAAAACCTAGTGAGTTGCCTATATACAGTAGGCAACATTTTAAGGTTCACTGTAAATGACTGCATGTGCCTAATAATAAAGAAAATGAATTCACTTTCCTTTTCTGTCTCTGTGTCAAGAGTGGGATTAATGCAGCTTTCGGCATTCTTTTTCATCCCTCTTAATAGACACTTTCAATAAAGTCTACAGAAATTTGTGTTAATTTCCTTATAGAAACATCCTCTTGAAAGTATCCACCCCTCCTCCATCTAGAACATTCTGGTATCAACAAAAATGTTTCTTCTAATTCCATTCGTTTTGAAAATTTTCCTTTTTTTTTTTTTTGTATGGAAATGAAACTTCCTTCTGGTGGATCCCTGGTTGTGGAACAATAACTTATCAGAGGAGACCCCTGCTTTAGATTAAGGTCTTCGTAATAGACAGGAGCTGCAGTGAAATTCAGCTCAAACCCATTTCAAGAATGACAGGATAGTCCGGCGCTCTGCTTCTGTTTCCATAAGATAACGGCTGCTTTAATTTGTGCAAATAAACTACATCGTACGTCTTCCAGCCCCAATCCAGCCCAGAGCCCCTTCTCAATACTTTAACATCATTGTGGGGAGAATTGTATGTGTGTGTGTGTGAGGGCTTTATAACTGAACTTCATCTGTAGTTACCACTCAGAACTGAGATAACTTACTGGCTGAGGGCGAGAGAGGGAGTAAGGAACTAGCTTTATCACAGACAGAGGCTGTGATATGAACTTCCACACTATTTGATTAATAAACCCCTCTACCAGCAGGGATTACTCCAGCTGGTACCCTGTCTCTCAGCAATAATTCCGCTGGCAATTTATCCTTAAATCCTCCAATCTTTTTTTCCAGCATCTTATTTAGTAAAAGTTTGCTTATCATTCAAACAAAACAAACCAAATCAGTGGGAGCCATTTCTCAAAGTGGTTTACAATGCCCCATATTTGATCACATCAGATCAGATCTGTTTTTCTTTACAGAGAAATGAGTATCCAGCAATCTAGAAACATCAGCATGAGCAGTCTCTCATTTCATGAGAATACAAGCTTTAACTTGATTGGCTATTTTCACAGTTGGATGGGAGACAATGTGTGCTTCAAGATCTAGTTATTACGTTTGATATGTTTGCGAACTTCTTTTCAATTAAGTAAAAACATTCACATGGCAATCAGGCAGTATCTTCCTGTCTAAGTGGGTAGGCACTGGCCAGAATAAGTTGCAGTGTGGACCAGACTTAATGCTGAATGCCAAAAGTCTATCTACACTGGTTCATACAGAATTCTCCATTTTACATGTATTTATCTTTAAAATCTGACCAATTGTGCAATTAAGATAGGACAACACCTTTAGTTGTGAGAAGGAAAGAGCAAGTAGAGTAAATGTATTTGAGAGTGATGTGGTTTCTCTCTCAGAGGGAACTTCCCACTCCTACAATGTGGCGTAAATGTGTTTTTTTGTTACCCCAGATGTTTGGAAGTTGGCCGGCTCCTCTGCTCTCTGACATTCTCCTTCTCCTGAGAGAGGCCAACAGGTCACAATAATGTCAAACACGTGTGCTCACCACACTGTCGCCATCTTTCCCACTGTCTGGAGTGATAAACAGGGTAGAAACCATGGCAATTGCCCCCTTGGCCATCCCTGCTGCTCCTTCTCACTGGCATTCCCGCTGGGAGCCTGGGGTTGCCAAGGTAGGACAACCGGAAGGACTGCTGGGACAATTTGCCATAACAGCAGGATTTATAGAGCCTTCACTCCTGAGTAAGTATTAAGACACACTGAAATACCCATGTTGTGCTCATGTGATATTTTTATCAGCAATTCATCTAGCTAGAAGGCTAATCAAATATGACATTCATCTGTTGTTAAATTTGGACTGATTGAGTCTCTTCTCTTAGTCTACAGTACATTCAGCCCGCAGGGAAAAGTGGCTCAAATCCTATATTTTGTTAGTCACATGTGACTCAGATCTGTGTTTCCTTTTTTTTTTCAACACTGTAAACAACACAAACCACATGGAATCTGATCTTTTCAACTCTGATATGGGCCATTTCCATATGTGGTCCTAAATCAGATACAGGTGCAATGTTTTGCAATGCGATCTTAGTCTGAACAGTCATATCGGAATTCATGTGACAATTCTGTATTGATAGGAGTCACTTTCACATAATTTTACATAGCAGTAAATATATGGTCGCTGATGATGGCTCTTTACAAGCATAACTTCAAGGAAAAGTAGACCTATAATTTACAAATTTTGCGTTCTTACTCCTTATCTTTACTTCTCCTTGCCACTTGTGCACAAAATTGCTGTCTTCTGTGACACATAAGCTTCTAAATGAAAACATAAATTCTAGTTTTTGTGGCTTCCATGTTTACTTCTGTATGACAGCATACTGCGTGCGTGACATGTTTGTTATGGTTCTTTTGGGGATGCAGGTCAGTTCATGACTGACCAGTTTACACTCAAATCTGATATTGGCCACATTTTTAAAATAATGTGAACAGCCAAACAAACAACAATGACAACAAAAGGATCTGAGCAATTAGAATCAGAATTGAGCACTAAAACATAACCTTATCTCTTCCTGTATCTATGACATACACATTGGTTTTGTGGTGTGTGCACTGTGCAGTATTGGATTTTTTTATTTTATGCACTTTTCCAGTGTGGATCTGGAGGGCATTCCTTTCAACACACGCAACTTAAAAAAAAAAAAAAAACTTGTTCTGAAGCTTGCAGATATCCCACCCTGCTCAGGACTCATGTGACTGCACAACTACATTAATGCATTATAGGAATTAGGATCAGTGTGTGATCTCTAGATGCTGGGATGGCTAGATAGCAAATAGGGGTGGGTGCTATACCGGTATGAACATTACAACCGGTATTATGTTGTTCCATATTATATGTTTTGCTTTACCGTGGATACCGTTATATATTCATGAATTCATAATTTTGCATTTATATCATTTGGTTCAGTTTGGTATGCTTTGTCAATTTTAACACGTATGACGATAAATCATGAAGGCTGAACATTTTTGTCCTCTGTGTGCAATGCCGTGCTACACAGGCATTAGTAATCAAACAAACAGATTATCGTAACAGACCATTTAATACAGCACAAATTGCCTACACTAGTGGCTCCCAAACTGGGGTCACAGCAAGGATGAGGATAGTGTTAAAGTCAGCAGATTATTTTGCAAAAGAAACCTCTGCAGGGTACGGAGCCCCACACATGAAATGCAAGAAAAAATAAATTAATTGTGCGCACAATTAACAAATTTGTTCCCTCAATTTACTAAAATGTGCACACGATTACTATAGCGTTGCTCGATTTGCTAAATCGTTCGCACGATCTAGCAAATCGAGGGAACAAATTACTAAGTTGTGCGCACAGTTTATAAATCGAGTGAACCCAATAGTAAATTGAGGGAACGCTATAGTAATAGTGTGCACATTTTAGTACATTGATGGAACGAATTAGTAAATCGTGCACACAACTTAGCCTTATATTTTTTCCTGCGTGTCATGTGCGGGGCTCCGTAGCTGGGTGATAAAGACTACACAGAGTAATTTTCCTGCTTATCATGTGGCCACTTGCCTGATAAGTAAATAATTGAGCGCAAAATATTAATTTGCCATTTGAATATTTGTGTATCCTATCATGCATCATGAAATAAATCCAGAGACTTTTTGCCAAGATCACGAGAGGTCATGGAAACCTTTCCAATGTAAGTTAAATATTATAAAAAATTCGATATAACATATAATTCGACAGTAAAACAAAATGCTACAAGTTTTATTGCTGCATAGATTAGTATATTTTGTACAACATTTGGAACTGATTTTTATCACTTAATTAGAAATTAAAATTGTCATGTTATAGGTAGGCTACTACTGAACAGACATTTAGAAATTGATTTTAAAATGCAAAGTATTTAAAATTCAAATAAAGCTATGTAAACACTTGCATTTCTACAGTACTTTAAGTCTGTCCCATCAGGTTTTGAAAAGTTTGACAAAGACTTGTGGTCTTCATCCTCACTTGAACACTTGGGCCAAATACAGCAAATACGTCATAGAAGTAGTCAAATGCAAAGTCCTTCTTATGTCACCAAATACACAACCCACTGTGCAACTGCAAAAAAAAAAAAAAAAATGATTCGATGAATTCTTCACATAGTATTGATTTGTGCCAAACGAGGTAAATTGGCGTTTATGTGCAGAGCTGTGTGTTATGTGCACATATCGCGGGGTTAGTTGTGTGAGTGACATCTTTTGTGCAGGTGACAGTCAGGCTACCTGGCCGATCATGTGCCTGTGTTTACTGATCAGTGCCTGACCCCACCCCCCTAGTGCTCTCGCTCTCTCTTCTTCCCTCCCCCTGCTGCTTTGCCGGCCGTCTGCCTGCACCCATCTCCCGCCCACCACCATCTGCTCCTCTCGTTAATTACGAGACGGCAAACTTCACCTGCACCCGCACTCAAATTACAATAATTACCTCCAGTGCACACCATGTCCCTGCTCCCATTGCAGGGCACTGTCAGAAGGACACACTCCTGGGCGTCCTATTTACTAGCAAATTTAAGACATATGCCACAATCATTGAAATGGACACCATTCACACGAAAAACTCTTGACTGCATGTACCAGTATAAACCTTTATAAATTATCAAAATTTTTTTGTTTCTAAACTATATTTGCATTGAGTGCAAATCATAAAGTTTCATTTTGTAATATCTAAGGCAACTTCTAATTACAATGTGTTTTTGGATTACAGAACCATGGTCAACTTTACATTATAGCTTTTTAAAATATTGTTTTTCACTAAAATAATGTGTATGAATTTTGTTAAAAAAAAGAAAAAATACTATAGTCATTTCTCTAATCTAGCAGTTTGTTTTAATATTTTAAGCACATATATTTAGGCTTTGCCATCATTCTAAGATTGGTTGTGTTTACCAAAATCATCGTAAGCCTAATAAGTTGGTTGAAGAACCAGTCACTAATGGAGCTATGATCAAATTAGGCTTGCGATGCTTTTGGAAAACGCAGCCCAGGTTTGTTAAGTGCAGACAGTGAGCAGGTAAGACTGACTTCAAAAAACCTCGTCATTACAGAAACTGCAAAAGCAATCAAATAAGTTCTCCATTTCAACACCCAACCAATGGAAGGCAGTGTCTCCTCAGAGACATTTGACTCTAATTCATCTATACAAATCTACTAAAGCATGAATAAGCATGAAAGCAAATTGAATAATCACTCAAGATTACTGAATGACTTTCTCTTAGTGGAGGTGTTTTAGTGGATGTACCAGGGACATTTGTCTGTAAAAGCTAAAAGGGCTATTTGGTGGTAATGCTTAAGGATAGTTTGTGGCCACAGCGCGGTTTCACCTTTAAGCATTTAGCTGTTGGGAGAACTTCTACCATCTGTTCATTCATAATTCAGCTGATCTTCACTGGGGTCAACTGAAGAGTAAAGAGGTGGTTTGCAGTGCTATGGCAGTAACATCAACGGATGCTGACGGGGCTGGACTGAAGGACAGTTTAGGCAAGTTATGCTGCACCAGAGCATATTGTGGTTTCATCCATCAGTGTGCTGGCAAGGATGCAATGAACAATTCATCATAATGCACTAGATCACATCTTCATTTTTGTGCTCGTATAGACTAACCATTTATTAGACAAACAGGTGGTGAGATTGCCAGGCTGAAGACTGCTTATATGCTGTAATTTCTACTCAATCCCATTTATTATTAATACTCTCAGATAAATATGATTTTACATTAAACAACAACGGTCTCTTTCTCTTCAGAAATTGTTAAACAATTAAAAGCTCAGTGTTGGCACATTTCTGTGAGATCAGACCTAACTGAATTAGATCATCTCTAATTAGTTCCAATTCAGAGGATGGGATTGTTTTGGCAAAATATGAACTTCATGTTTGTTGCATTTTGCGTGTTCTTTTCATAAAACGTAACTAAACAAATAATTACAGAAAGATGGAGTAATAAATGTGGCATGATTAAATGTTTTATTTTTGTTTATATTCGTTTTAGTGACAATAATTTTAGTCATAGCCTAATAGCAGGCTTTCTGTTGAGTTTAAGTCGCCACCCGAATCTTAAATAAGCATCTAATTTGATATGAAATAACTCGTTTGAAAGAACAAAACATGATCTTAACAATCATGTTTGCATTTCATATAATTGAATTTTGCATTTATGCAGCATATAAAAACAAACTGAAACAGAGCAGGTAAGTTGTTGCCTTTGGTAATTTAATTTCTATATTGCTACAAGCATTTGATAGTCTTCGCTTAAGACTTAAGTCCAGTCTAACATGTAGGCTATTTGAGAAATAAACGTTAATATTAAACGAACAAAGTGTTTATAGATAAAGCAGAGGCATTACTTACTTTTGAAGGTCGAAGTCAAACTGAGGTATTTTGCAGCAAAAAAAATAATCCACCCGAAAAATTAAAATAGAAATAAAAGGAGATTATTTCGCCTTGAATATCACTGTAAAAAAGTGACAACTTTCCAAAATGAATAAGAATCGTATATATATAACGTTTTATCAAAGAGTGTCTGAGAGAGAGTTCTCAACTGGATTGCACGCGATGCTGACGTTTCGCTATAGTAGCTAATAAATAATGAGGTAATTCAATTTCGAGAAATCGAAAATATGTCATACAAAGCTAGAACACAGCAAAGCTTTAGTATTAAAGTAGTGAGACTTTGGTATTACGCTCCTTTAAAATGTCGAAATCTTGAAACGTGTTGACAAATTTCTTAGAAAAATGCACAGGGCGAAAAAAAAAGTTCCATTCGATTTCTCAAATCACAATAAAATGGCAAAGTCCTCCAATTCAGATCACGCGTTCTTGGTGGTTTCAATATCGTATTCCACAGTAGATGTCCGTGATCCCTCCTATAAGATAGATGTTTTTTTCCTTTTTAATATTGCCACTGATGCTCCATGTTTCCAAGTAGAAGTGTAGTGAATATTATCTCTTGTAAATCCCGAAAGTCCTCGTCTACAGATTCAGATAATGATTCAGATAGAGAGTGTTTCGGAGATATTCCCGTCAATATTCCAACTGTTCTTCGCGAACTCCCTCCACACTGAACGCGAAAAAACGGTCCATTAAAAACATCATTCGTGTCCCAGCTTACTGATGCTACACATTCTGCGTTGTTTCTCTCTGCAGCATCTCGCGTTTTGGTTTATTTTTGTTGTTTTCGGTGGTTGGAAGCCGGCGTGTTGTCTAATGATCCTTCTGTCTGCGTTTAAAACACCATCTGGAGAAGAGAAGCGTTCTCCTGCGCTCCTAACCTCTCTCTCTCTCTTTCGCTCGCTCGTTCTCGCTACAGCACCCCCCCCCCCCCTCTCTCTCTCTGACAGCTCATCAGAACCACAAGCTGACAGCCTACCTCCCTTGTGCTGTATAACTCCCTCTGATATTGAGGATTCCTAATATAATTCATATCACATTTTAAATAGACTGCTATTAACATAATTAGGATGTGCCCACAATTTTCTGCAATTCTTGAGGGATCGTAAGCACTGTCCCTGTCTCTGATATAAATGCCATATTAATTCTCATGAGAGCAGTATTGATGGTCCTTCCACAACGCCGGGTGTTTTTGCCAGGTTTTTAAACGCAGTTTGAGCTCACGCCGCTAGTCGCCGCTGTTTCCCCATATCAGCATTCGTCAGGCAATTGACAGCCTGAGACAGCTGGTGCCCGAAGACCGATCGAGTTCATTCAAATCAGATGGAAGATATGACGTTTTTGTAACATAGTTACAAACTGAGCATTTCATTTTTCTAGAGCATCGTGTTGCATAAAAAAAAAAAAAAAAATCTGTCTAAGTGTAGGCTAGACGGTTGATGGATGGTCCCTACTTTTAGTAATTGGTCTACTGTCGATATGTCGTTTTACATCGATTTCTGGGATAAAACTATATGTATAGGTAATTTCAAGTATTGTAGGCTAGGCTATGTACCACATTTACTCATCCTTTTACTAGTACCAAGGTGATATTTAGGGGATAAAAATGAGTTCTTCAAGACGTCTAAGCAGGTATAGTTCATCATGGATATATTCCGCTTATCTGACAATCACAGGGTGTCCAACTACTTTTTGTCTTCATTTTGAACTGTAGGCTATATTCATTGGTTTATTGTTTTAAATATTTTGTAAAATGTTTTTCATTTAAAATAAATAGCAATACACGGCAATGGGTTTTGATACTTTGCCATCTAATGCAATGATATTCATTAATTTGACATTTATATTAGGCCCCTGTATAGCCGACCTGATACTTATTGTGTTTGAAACTGTTTACTAGGTGCTTATAAAATTATAATTTACATTAATGACTTATTCTGAGACCTTGACAAATAACTTTCAGCTTAAGTCTAAGGTAAAATTCAACTGAATAGCAAAGCAGTTACTTGAGTGATTAAAAGAGCTGCGTGCACCAGCTATGAATATGGATAAGAGATGGCATTTCCACAGACATTTTCAGGTGTATTTGAATATGAATATGACTTTTTCTTGTGGTTTCGGGCAGAGTTTTCATCGCAAAACATATTCCTCCTTCTGAGGAGTTGGCGGAAAAGATCTAGTAAATACAGCTGCTGCTAAATAATGACCGACTTCTTCTTCAACCTCCCTCCCTTAATTTTGTTCAGTTGATTCCCCCATTTTTGACTGTTTAACCATCACCGCACCTGCTAGCCATTCATTGGCATTGTAACTCAGTTTTAGGGGGAGGATCTGATGGTGTCACAGCAGGTGAGCCGATGAGAAACGCACATCTGCCTTTTTCCCCCACCCCTTTTAGAAATGACGGGATGCAAAGACATGTAAACAAACATGGTTAGAGCTACTCTGCTGTTGGAGAAAGCACCGGTGTTGGAAAGTACACAGAGACAGCTGCCCCATACTTTCTTTAGTCCCACCACTCGCCTGGTCAGCCTGAGAAGCCTCCAGTCAAAACACTCTCAGAAAATCACAAATTGAACATAAATCTGTGACTAGTTATGGTTACAGATTTTCACCAGGAAAATGGTGAATAAATGGAAGTCATTTTATTACAGTGGCCCCTTAGATAATGCTAAAGCATAGATCATAATTACTTTATGATTGTATTTCAACAGATTAGTTGTGCACGTTATTGCAAAAATAAAAACAAATAATGTTTGTTTTATTATTTGAATGATGGATAAAATGACAAAATGTTACCTACAGTATATATTTTTTCCTGATTATCATGTTTAACCTAAATATACGTCACATTATTGAAGTAAAATGTTTTAGATGCACTTCACAGACTTAAGGGAAGTGTGTGAGAAAAAGCATGTGTGTGTGTGTCGGAGTGTGGGAGTGGAGCAGAGTTTAGCGTATGGGTGTGAAGAGAATTAATGTCAATAGAATTGAACACTACACTAGATCAAAACTCTCAGCCTTGAGGAATTCTGTAAAAAGAGTAGCCCTCACTACACTAGTTCCACCTCTCTTTCTCTCATGACAGCTAATACCCAGTTCACAGATATTTAAGATATTCTTCATGACTTGAGTTCTCTGCTATACCCATTATTCTTAATCCACCGTACTGATATGTGGTCAGCTCTGGTGTGGAAAAGAAATATCTGCCCAGATATTTGAGGATTTTTCTACAGCCAAATGCAATTTGGCTACATGTATGGATGTGTCAGTCTGTACTTTTCTTGCAAGGGCAAATGTCTTAAATTTATCAAGTGTGAAACGTGAGGATCTGTCTCCTGTGCATACACCCTGGCTTTGCTTTAACCTAAAGCAGCCTTACTGCCTTGTTAGCCATTGTTTTTTTGTATGAAGTTTCCTTTTAAGAAATCTGGAATCAAACGGGCTTTCAATGCAGTGTAACATCATGTCTAATGGTCTACAACAAATTTGAATGCATTTTATAGACACCAAAAGAAATATTAAGTGCTGTGTTCCGCGTAAAACATTGAGTTATACACTGATAAAAAATGGACATTAATAAATGTATTCATCTAAACACACACACACACACATACACACACACACACACACACACACACACACACACACACACACACACACACAGACACACACACACACACACACAAACACACAAATGGGCTGCATTTTTAAATTTTAGCTTAAAAAAACAACAACTTTGGATTCCTCTGTGAACCACTGATCTTGGGGCTAATAATTGAAAAACTAGATGCTCCATGAGGGATGACACTAGTCAAGTGATTATTTTTGTAAGAGACAACGAGCAAAATTATTTGTGACAGCAAAACACTTTTTTTAATTATACGATTTCTATTTATAATCCCAGAAAATAGTGGCTGCATAATTTGTTGAAAATCTTTACATTTCATTACATTAGATTTTATCCTTCCCTCTAATCAGTAATGGACCACAGCACTGGGAAGAGCTTATTCTTAGGCTCTCATTCTCTAAATATGCAGCCAAATACATCATCATTACTGATATACTTCTGCTGACAAACATGCCATTTTAATTGGTTTACAAAAAAATCTGTCAGGAAAGTGTTCTGACCTTGCACTTAATCCACAAGTTCTGAGAGGTCTGAGAGACTCAAGGCCCTTATTAACAAGCATACAGTGTTGAAGTATTAAATTGATATTTTGAGACTATTCCCAATATTATAAAACTAACTAACTAACTAACTAACTAACTATATATATATATATATATATATATATATATATATATATATATATATATATATATATATATATATATATATATATACTTGATGAAACATGACAGCTAATATTAAAAGTATTTGAAGGGAAAGCAACACATTTTAAAAATTTTTATTTTTATACCTACAGCAGTCTGTGTGGTTCTTGATTGTTTTTTTGCAATAAAGAGACCAACCCAGTCACACACACACACATATATATATCCCCCCAGTGATTACATTGTCCACAAAAAAAGTATGAACACTAGTCATAGTTATGCTCGCCTGAGCAAAACAAGAGTAATAAACTGAGGCTTAGTTTAGTCCCCTGCTTCTTGCATTTGTCTACTGAGAAAAAGATTGATTGAATTCCATGTCCTAGAGAGTTTCAAAAGAGATCTCAAGAAGATCTCAGCAATGTCTGTGTTCAGATTGGCAAGATACCGAAGTCATTTTTCGATATGGTTCAAACTTTGTTCATCTAATTCTTTTATATTTCCTTTTATAAGTTCCTGGTTGTCTAGAAGATGGATCACTGGTTGTCCTGGGTCTTGATGTAGTGTTTATGTCTCTCTTCCCTGCTGGGGAGTTATAGCCCTGCATGTCCTACCCTGTCAGGTCCTTCCATGCCCACACGTGCTGTTTACACAATCCTGTTACGCCTCTTGCTGTGAAACTATGGCTGAATAGAAAGGGTTAAATATAATAGATGGGTGAAGCCAGAAACGGACTACATCCCGGTTTTATGGTCCATTACATTTGGACAACATGTTGCCACAGGGAGCACATCTATGATAAGTTTCCTGTAATAGATGCAATTAAAAAAATAAAATAAAATGCCATTCTTTTAGGACTTTCTCAGCCATATATGTATGTACATGCTATATCTTGCTTGTTTTTGTCAATTTCTTGGTGTTCTTGCCTACCAATAAATTTTCAGCTTTTGAATATTACTGTTGCCTTGTTATTTTCAAACAATGCATTTTTTTAAAAGTGTAACGCAAACAGAAGTATGTATAATGGGACTGTGCGTTCACAATATACACATGGTTACACAGAGTTACATTTGTTTCTGGTCTTAGAGTGTAACAGTGACTGGAGCAGAGGGTGCAGCATGGGCTTCTTAGCGTCTTGACAGCAGTTTGACTGACATTGCAATGCTCTCATGAGTGTACGCCCATAGACAGCCCGTCAATGTCAGTGCCTGACAGGTCCTCCTTCCTAGCTTCATTTAGGTCTTTGTTGATGTGACTATAGCACTGCTGTCTACACTCCTCCAAGTGATCACTTTGAGGATGGTTTCACACCTCTCCATTATGAGCAGTTATCTCTATACCTACACCACCCTTCATATTCTGACCCTCACCTAGTGACATTAAGAACGTCCTTGTCTGTCTTTCTTTTCCTCTGCATCTGATGAAGTGGCAGAGATTTTCCCGTCTGATTGGGCTTATTGTGTTCATATGGAAATGACGGTCTCTGCGGAGGTAGAAATAGAGCAAAAGAGAAAGCAAGGGAGATCTTTTTTTTTTCTTTTTTTTTTTTTACTTGCACATTATAAATCCTTTCCTGTGGCTGCAGTCACCATCAAGAGTGCTGGAAAGAGATAAGACGGGGCTGCTGCTAGAGAAACACAGCTCTTTTGTCCTCTCCCTTTGTCCTCTCCCACTGAAGCTCCGGCATTCAACGGCCTTGTTGAGTCACCCTTACAGACTGCAGTAAATGAAAGTTATTTTAAGCACGGCTGCTCAGAGAGGGACTTTATCTAATGAGAAGGATGCCACAGGCAGTGCAACGAGGAATGGAGTCATCTGCTTTTACACTGAGAAAGGAACAAGGTGCACTGCGGAAGCAGATGTGTCGTCAACATGTTTCTTCATTGCTTATCAGAGTTCTGAATCGCAGAGATTAAAAGAAGATGCGATGGTGAAATGTGTGTATGAGCATGAAGAGCTTGTCATTTCTCAACAGGGTAACACTGATAAAGAGAGGACGTGAGGTAGGACAGGAAGTTAGAGAAAGAATGAGCAAGAGATAATGAACTGCATTCGATAATGCAGAATTACAAAAATCTGTTGCATTTGATGCTACAAAAATGTTTTGGGCACAACGTTCTCAAACTATGACCAGGTCAGCCATTTACTGTGAAAAGGTGTGAAAAGATAATATGTAATGTTATAAATTTTAGATTTTTAACAACTATCAAACAGAGAGTTCATAGTGAAATAACCGTATATACTGTAATCACAGATGTTTAGTGGTGTTAACAGCTAAATGTATTGATTTTTTTTTATTTTATTTTTTTAGCAGGGGTCTCCAAACTATGTCCTGAAGGGCCGGTGCCCTGCAGAGTTTAGCTCCAATCCTAATTAAACACACCTGAACCCACTAATTAATGCCTTATTAGTTATTAGGTATACTAGAAACTTCCAGGATGGTGTGTTGAGGCAAGTTGGAGATAAACTCTGCAGGACATCGGCCCTCCAGGACCAAGTTTGGAGACCTCTGATTTAGAGGGACTGGGATGGAAGACAGGGGGCTTACAGGTCACATACTGTACTGTAAATAAGGTCTAGAAATACATACAGTATTTTTTTTTTTCAGGTTTTTTTAAAGAATATGTTCTTCCAAGAAGACTCTTAGGAGGTGGCCGGGAACCAAACAGCGCTTTGACTTCCATTGTATGGTAAAAAACACAGAGACATTTCTCAAAATATCCTCTTTTATGTTCCACAGAATAAAGTTGTAAATATTTTTGGAACAACATAAGGATGAGTAAATGATGATAGAATTTTTCATTTTTTGGGTGGACTATCCCTATTGAAAATAGACAGGCAAGGATAAGTAAATATGACTCAAAATTTGTGATTTATTTGTGAGTATGATTGCAAGATTTGTAATAAAACATGCAGTAGAGAAACACAGTGACCATGATATTCATTTATTTCACTTGGCGATAGCACTTTCATTTAGCAAAAGAACAGCCACTATAGGCTACTGTACACTTTTTGGCTCACTGATATTAGTTTAAAATGTCGGTTTGTATCTGTCTCTTTTGGTAGTGTGTGACACCCACAAATGCAGATTAAGGTAGGTGCACTTCATGTACTGTAACTCATGTATGGAAACGTAATAAAGCCTTTAAATAAATTTAATGTGAATAGTGTGAATTGTAGAAATAGTTGAGTATTCATTTGCTAGTGCACATCTGTTCATGGATGTGCCCTCGCAGGTGCGCGTGTTGATAGTTAAACCCTGACTTTGGGTTTGTGCGTTCAGGCAGTTGCAGTGCTGGGACTAGAGATAGGAAGAAGAGAGGGTTGATGCACAGTATCAAGATGTGAACATCTGTTCCTCATAGAGACCACAAAGCTGGTGCAGGGGAAATTGGAAGAATAACTGCTCTTTTCCTTTCTGTCTAACTCTTTCTCTTACTTGTTTTGTCTCAATCTCTCCCTCCCCTGTCCTCCCCATGTTGCATTCTCACATTATTCACACATACTGTATATGCTCAGACTACTAGAAAGTACTATAGTGGTACACTGTCAAATGGTTGCTTGAATGATTTTGCTAAATAATATTTAACCAAAGGACACATCAAAGAATGTGTGGTCAATGTCAATGCCACATTCAAGTTTAAATTCACTGAATTCTTTGAGTTCAAAACATTTTGACATTGGTATTATTTTTATTATAGAGTGCTGCAGGGATGTTGTTTCTTTGTAATCCAAAATCCGGAAGTTAGTATTTCAGCTCTTCCAGTTGCATCATCCTAAAGTGATTTTGAATGGGTTTGAAATAAGGTCTGGGGGTAACAAAAACAATTTTTTCATGTATTATTCTATGACATAAAATGCATTAAGGAATACCCCCTTGTGATTTATTTATATTTAAAAAGCTTTTAATTGTCTTGAAAAAGCCAGTTGCTAATAAGTAGTTAAATGAGACTACTGAGGTTGTCAGGGACATTCTTATATACGTTCTCAACTCATAATCCGCTTTCACAGCCAAATTGTGTTAATATGTGCTCTTGCGTACTATTCAAAACAAACTTTCAGGGATTTTATTTTATTATTTTGTATTATTATTATTATTATTAATTAAGTCTGAAGGAGTTGTTGGGAGTTTAATGGTGGTGATGTGTGACTGTGGTGTAGTTCATTTATATCCTACGTTTAGCTTTTTGCTTCTGCCGATTGTATTTAGGCTTCAAAATTCATAAATGTTTTGTTCCTTTTCTCAGATTATCAAAATAACAAAATGTCATAAACGTTTGTTGTTCGCAGAGATTATTTTCTGCAATAATCCAAAGATAATGGAAAAATCAATTGGGATTTTGTCAAAGGAACCATGGTGATGCTAACTTCCAGGTTAGCTTACAAAAATGTCAACATTGCAGCACTTAATGTACTCTACCTCAACTTTACGAGTCAGATGTATGAGTGATGTTCTAGTGGTTATTTTCAGGAAAGAGGAGGAGGGAGAATTACAAGTTCTGAGTTCCATGCATAATATGACTATGAAGCCTTAAAATGTTGTCTTGTAGCGCATTAAGTTCTGGAACTGAGATTCTCTGTTGCAGCCATGCTGAACCCATCCATCTTCTACCGATCATCATGTTTCGTGGGGCACATGCACCTAAAACAACACCTCCATGAGCATCTGGAGCATCATTCTTTGTCAATGCTTGAAAAACATTCTTAACAATTTAATTCTTCTGTCCTCATTTCCCCTTAACACACATACAGCACTGTTAGCTATGCTAAGATGCTAAAGCATTGGCCAACATATCATCCAAGCATACATATTCAAATAGCTGTGGATTAGTGTGGCTGAGAACCAGACCAGACTCCCCTTTCTTGTTATATGTGTGGTAGGTGGCTGTTTTTCCACTTCAGACTGGTGTGTATGCAGTGTGTGTGTGTGTGATGATAAAGCAAAGGGAGAGAAGCCAGTGCTCTGACATCTCTCCACCGCTGCGGTTATCATTTCGCCACAGCTGTTGCCCAAGTCGCACCACATCTGCCTCCTCACAGGATGGTTTGCCGCTATCACCCAACATGAAAATCTCCTTCATTACCCGGCTATTGACTACACCAAAAAGGGTACAAAGTAAAAACAAGACCTTTTTTCCAGAGGTACCAGTTTATGTTTGCCCGGCTAAAAAGGCTAGCATAGGGTTACCAGCATATGTTTTGGATGTTGTGCGCCAGCATGGCATCCCACCAGACCTCTCTACTACAATACTTAATGTTGTTTGGTTGACCAGCATCACAGAAAAAAGGCCATTTTGATTGTTCACTCTCATCAACTGTATTTTGCAGTTTTTTCCTAGACTCCACTGCACATGCTGTCTCTAGAAATGTGTGTGTTTCTTTCACTTACCTGTGGAGTGTCTTTTAGACATATGAGCAGGCAGGGCCAATCGCCGAAGGGCTCGTTTATCCAGGGTAACACTGTGGCTGGTCAGCATGAATGTTGGCACTCTGGGTGTATGGAGAGCAGTGGAAGACACTCTCCTGATCCCAGACCTATTACGTCTCTTTGCATGGATCTCTCCAGCCATCTCATTTCAATGCATTGGTTGACAGAGTTCCACAAATCAACTCCTTTATAGAGTTCCAGAGGACCGCAGGATACTCACAGTCAGTTAGCTAGTTCCACCCTCAATAGTCTGTCATGTTGTCCAGTTCCGTAACCAACGCAAATGTCTTCAAGCATGGACAATCGCACAATTCAGTGAGAAGACCAGATGCAAGACTCACGCCCTCACAGAACTGAAACAAAGTTCTTCTCCTTTCAAATGCTGACCACAAACCTTTTCCTTTCCTCTCTTTAGCTCAGGTAGCAATGCCAGTATCGTTCTCCAAAATGTATGGGCTTCTGGACAAACAGTGATATTCTCTGTCACAGCAGGGAACATGTAGTGAGCACATGTTCCTCCCACTAGCCCCTCTCTCTCTCTCTCTCTCTCTCTCTCTCTCTCTCTCTCACTCTCTCTTTATCTCTTTCACTCTCTTTGCAACAGTTAAAAAGGAAGGGGTGGTATGGGTGGCAGCGAGGTCAGCCTGACTGTGGGCTGAGACTGTACTTAAATTGGGCAATGCGTATACATACGCCTTACATTACATGCATTTGTTTCCAGAATTGAGTTTAAACAAAGTCTCCTTTTTGGAACAACCATAATGACCAAAGTTGTGGCAATACTACATAAAGCTGATTATTCTAAAAATGTAAGGTGAGTCTGTAATAATGTATGAATTAAATAGCTTTAAGCAGAATTAAATATACATATTTATATATATATATATATATATATATATATATATATATATATATATATATATATATATATATGTGTGTGTGTGTGTGTGTGTGTGTGTGTGTGTGTGTGTGTGTGTGTGTATATATGTGTATATTTAATTCTGCTTAAAGCTATTTGTGTGTGTGTGTGTGTGTGTCCTGTCCCCATGTGAGCAGGTGGTTCCCCAGGCGAAAGTAAACAGGGCTGAGTGGCTGTGGTAGCTCACATCCAGGCTTCCTCTAGCAGGAACCAGCTGTGTCTGCGGGCAGATCATGCTTCCTGTTCCTACTGGACAGTAGGGCTCCTCCTGGACTTCCTTTTTAACACCTCCTGGTCTGCACACAAGTTCAAACAGGTTCAAGGGCGAGAATCTCTGTAGGACTCCCATCTGAAGGCATGTTTCTTAAGTCTGAAGGCATGTTGCAACATACTGTTGCAATATACTGTTTTTGCTCATTTCATCATGGCGTTTTTTATATTCAGATTTGTTCATCTGATTAAGTCCACAGAATCATATGCTTAACATATTTATGTTCAGGGCCTGAAAACGAAAAAAATAAAAAAATTAAAATTAAATAGGTTCACTCTGAGCAGAATCAATATTTTAAAGTTTCTGTTCCTGCGTCCCTCTGATATTATTCCCATTCCGAAACTGGTTTGGGTGGAAGAAATACCGGTTAATAACGTAATAAAAAAAAAAAAAAAAAAAAAAAAAAAAAATATATATATATATATATATATATATATATATATATATATATATTATTTGCCTATAATTTGCCTAATAATAATAATAAAGTAAAGCATTTTCTTTACTCAAAAAGAAAAGGAAAAAAGAGAGATCTGGTAATGTTAGCCAATAACCCGCTGAGTTAAGTCACAGCCAACTTCTTCTTTTCTAGATTTTGGCCAAATGTACAGTATACAGGCTACTAAACAAACAAACAAACAAACAAAAAAAATCAGTCAACTCTTTAAAGACATTAAAGTATTTTTAAGTTATTGAATAAAGTTTGCTGCATTGTAAAAAAAAAAAAATAATAATAATAAAAAAATAATAATAAAAACAATACTTTTTACAAGCCCCCGCATAAGTCTTGTCTCAAGTCGCATTTTATTAGCCCTATTACTTTCTGAATTAATGAAGGCTAAAATGCCTTTAGGCTAAACCACAATGTTAACAAACATTCTGAAAACAGTTATTAGTTTCTCTCCAAAACAAATCATCTAAAGTTTAGACTATACAAACATCAATCCAAAAACAAATTAATATATTCCCGATATATCTGGATGCTAAAATGATTTATTATATAGTGTTTGTACTTTTATCACATAAAACTAGGGGCCAACTCTCTGCTGTTTCGTTTTCCTTTCTGAAAACTTTGGAACGTGTCACAATGAACCGTAATTTAGCAATTTTTTTCTTTCGTTCCGTTGATCTATCAATATGATTTAAGTAAAATATATTTAGTGTATATGCCAATATTCCTTTTAATGTAAGCCTATACATCTTCTGTTTTCTCCATTCACAGAAGCGCTGCAGGTGCGTGTGATCTGTTGAATTCATCTCACACTATCCTCAGATTAACTCGAAGGGCGGTGCATTGCCATTGCGACTTACCTATGATGAGTTCACAGCTGAGCAACATTAAAGCGTTACATTTGCATATGCCTTACTACTGGAACTCGTGATTGGTTGACAGCAAATTTCAAACATTAAATAGAACGATAAAATAACGTTATTAACCGGTTAATGGCCATTTCAAGTTTTCGATTCTGTTTGGAACTATAAAATGTAATTTTGTTTCTGTTTATGGTTCTGTTCCTGCCAAAATGTTGTTTGTTTCCAGTTTTCGTTTTCGTTTCCTTTGTTCAGAGCCCTGTTTATGTTATAATACTGTTATGTGGTTGGCATCTGCAGAATAAAAAAATAAATAAAATAAATAAATACACACACGCACGCACGCACACACACAAACACACACACACACACACACACGTTTGTTTTTGTGTAAAGTGGGGACATCCCATAGGTGTAATGGTTTTATACTGTACAAACTGTAAATTCTATGTTCCCTACACCAACCCTACACCTAACCCTAACAGGAAACGTTGTGCATTTTTACTTTATCAAAAAAACAAAAAAACAAACCACATTCTGTATGATTTATAAGTGTTTTATACAATGTCATTATACAAAGTTGTGTCCTGATATGTCACAAAACATACCCACACACACAGTTGAAACCAGATATTTACATACACTTCTGAAAGAAAACACAAAAACTTTTATTTCTTTACTGTCATACATTAAATCAGAGTAAACTTTTTCTGTTTTAGATCAATAAATATGAACATTTTTTTTGTTGTTGTTGCATTTGTTAAATGTCAGAATCAAGCGAGCGAGAACTTTTATGTATTCTTTTTTTATCACTTTCATCAAAGTCGAAAGTATACATACACTTCCTTAGTATTTGGTAGAATTGCCCTGAAACTGTTTCACTTGGGCCAAACATTTTGGGTATCCGTCCACAAGCTTTCTACAATAGTTTGCTGGAATCTTGGCCCACTCCTCTTGACAGAACTTATGTTACTGGGTAAGGTTTGTAGACCTTCTTGCTCGCACTCGACTTTTCAGTGGTGCCCACAAATTTTCTATGAGATTTAGATCAGGGCTTTGTGATTGCCACTCCAATACCTTGACTTTGTTGTCCTTAAGTTACTTTGTAACTAATTTTGAGGTATGCTTGGGGTCATTGTCCATTTGGAAGACCCCTTTACACCCAAGCTTTAACTTCCTGGATGATGTCTTCAGATGTTGCTTCAATATATCCAAAAAAAAATTTTCTCATGATGCCATCTATTTTGTGAAGTGCACCAGTGTAACCTTTTAGCTCATGGTGGTACAGGACTTGTTTTACTGTGGATAATGACATAGTCTTACCAGTTTCAGCTAGCATTCTCACAAGGTCTTTTGCTGTTGTCCTGGAGTTGATTCGCACAGTTTGCACCAAAAAACGTTCCTCTCTGGGATTCAGAATCCATCTCCTTCCTGAGCGGTATGATGGTTGTACATTCCCGTGTTTTTTATACTTGTGTATTATTGTCTGAACAGATGAACGTGGGACCTTTAGGCACCTTGAAATTGCACCTAAGGATGAGCCACACTTGTGGAGGTCCACAATTCTTTTTCTGATGTCTTGGTTGATTTCTCTTGATTTTCCCATGATGTCAAAGAAAAAGGCTCTGTGTTTGAGGTGTGCCTTTATATGCATCCACAGGTGTGCCACCAATTAACTTTTTATTTTTGCATTTTGGGAAGAAAATGTGAGGCTAGGGCACTGATAGTTGCCCTGGTATTGATATGTGTTGCTAGAGGTTTAGGTTGGTAGATTCAGATTATTCCTTATGTTGCTGACTGACTTAGGTCAAATGTCTCTTGTATAAATTAGTCACTAGAAAATGATCTCAAAAACTTAAAGTTTTCATATCCCTAATTCTTAGAATTAGTATTAGTAATACAGCTGGCCAACACAATTAAAAAAACTTTCTTAGAAGAGATAATGGAGAGAGAGAGAGAGAAAAAAAGAAGAGATTTTAGAAAATTAACATACGTTCTTCTAAAGGCTGGAGAGTAGCAGCCTTGCATGTGGCCCGCTGCAGTAATGCTGGTACTGAGAAATAAGCTTGTGCACAGCTGTGACCCACTGGCCTCCACACACGCACTTATTCAGAGGACAGAAGTGAAAGGGGATGTGCACACAGATGCACAGGCTGTCTTTGCCAAACTCACACAGATGGTGGCCAGCAGAGTGGATATGAGAATAGTGTATGTGTGTGGGTGCGGGAGTTTGGCCATGTGTTGCAGGTGGAAGTTTTGTAACAGAGCCCTAAGTATATAATATTTTTATCCCCCAAAACCACAAAATACTTTAGGGACTTTCCTTGTGTGTTCACAGTGGAAACTGTTACGCGCAGGGGTTGCTCTTTCAAATGAATCTACATATCAGTGCTCTGTCACATGTATCCACTATATTTTGTCTTGGAGAAATATAAAACTGCTTAAGTAACAGAAACTCAGAAAAAAGCATGTACAGGAATACAGGAAAAGCATAATCAAAGACTACTGGGTCACAGTTTAATTTGCTAATGATAAATCATGCTCACAATAAGAAAAGATCTGAATAAGAACCGAAGAATGAAGGCTATATGCACATGTTGACATGAAACCATAAGAAAATAACCACAGGAAATGGAAATACAGACACACAGGAACAAAATACAAACTAAAAGTATGGTACAATATTAAAATAAGAGTCAAATAAGAGTTGGAACCAAATAAAGCAGTAATAACAGATTACATTGTAGAGATTTCTGACTTTTGAGTTACTCAAATCGGAACCCAGTGTGAGACATTTTAGAGATCCCTTAAACATTTTTTTTGACAGAAAATTAAGAGACTTCAGCATAAAAGTACATTTGCTGTTACAATGTCACTGCCATCTAGAAGAAACATCTGAGATATTGATCAGAGATCTCATCTGTGATTTTTCTTTTTCTATCGAGATAAAGGTTGATACATATGCTCAATGTACAGCCAGACTCTTGTGAACCATTATGGCTTAAATATAGTCATTTATAATCATCACAACAACACAGTTTATTGCTCTGCTGGAACCTGAATGGGCCAGATGTGTGTTTGCACCTGTGCTGTTGTATATTGTTGTAAAACTGCATGCAACTTTCTTCTGTACTTCAAAGCTTGATGTCTTAAGCATGAATTCCCATACTTCCATAGTACCTAAAAAATGATAGTGCACTTAAAGTTGGCTTCCACCTTTGAAATTCAAGCATAGATTTTCAATCTCAGTTAAGCATAGATGTGGAAGTTTCTTCACATGGACATGGTGGCACTTGGATAAATGGATACATAGATTTCACAGCAAATAAAATGTATGAAATCGTAAAACATATTTAACAAATGTTAGCAGAGACAGAAGTATAAAATTTGGTATGATCATCTTCTGCAAATCTAACAGCAGTGCATTTTGTTCCTTCATACATCATCTTCCGAACATCAGACAACATATTGCTACATTCATGGAAGATATCAAATAGGAATATCCAGCAATACATTTTCAGTGCAATGCATGAGTACAGGTGCATCTCAGAAAATTAAAATATCATGAAAAATGTCTTTATTTTTTGTAATTGAATAAAAAAAGCAAACTTTCTTATATTTTAGATTCATTGCACACAAACTGAAATAAAGAGGGTTTTTTTTCTCACGGTAAAAACTTACTGATTAGGAAAAAAATAAATAAATCTGTATCTCAATATATTAGAATATTCCGTTTTGAGTTTGATTAGTTTGATTAATTTTGAGTGTAAATACTGGGTAACTCTTGGGCTAGTTTAGAACATGCAACCACAATTATGAGAAAGACTACAGACTTGACAGTTGTCCAGAAGACAATCATCAACACCCTCCACAAGGAGGGTAAGCCACAGAAGGTCATTGGTGAAAGGGCTGGCTGTTCACAGAGTGCTGTATCAAAATACATTAATAGAGAGTTGACTGGAAAGAAAAAGTGTGGTAGGAAAAGGTGCACAAGCAACAGGGATGACCACAGCCTTGGGAAGATTGTCAGGAAAAGCAGATTCAGGAACTTAATAGAGCTTCACAAGGAGTGGACTGAAGCCGGAGTCAGCACATCAAGAGTCACCACACTCAGACGTCTTCAGCAAAAGGGCTACAGCTGTCACATCCCTAGAACCAAGCTACTCCTGAACCAGAAGAAAATTTCTGAAATATTTCAAATTGGGTAAGGAGAAAAAGAACTGGACTGTGTCTCAGTTGTCCAAAGTCCTCTTGAAGTAAATTTAGCATTTCATTTGGAAATCAAGGTCTGGAGTCTGGCGGAAGACTGGAGAGGCACAGAATCCAAAGTCCAGTGTGAAGTTTCACCAAGTCAGAGATGATTTGGGGTGTTGTGACGTCTGCTGTTGTTGGTCCATTGTGTTTTATCAAGTCCAAACTCAATGCAGCCAACAACCAGGATATTTTGGAGCACTTTATGTCTCCATCTGCTGACAGTCTTTATGGAGATGCTGGTTTCATTTTGCAGCAGGACTTTAGAACATGCCCACAGTGCCAAAACCAATTCCAAGTGGTTTAATGACCATGATATTACTGTGCTAGATTGGCTAGCCAACATGCCTCACCTGAAACTCACAGAGAATCTATGAGGTATTGTGAAGAGGAAGAGAAGTAACATCTGACAAACAATACAGAGGAGCTGAAGACTGCTATCAAAGCAACCTGGGCTTCAGTAATGCCTCAGCAGTGCCACAAGCTGATCATCTTCTTGCCACGCTGCATGTTTTTGAGATACAGAATTTTTTTATTTTCCTAAGCTGTGAGTCATAACCATCAGAAAAACACACAAACAAACAAGCAAAAAAAAAAACAAAAAAAACTCTTTAAATATTTCAGTTTGTGATTAGCAATGAATCTAGAATATAAGAAAGTTTGCTTTTTTTAATTAAATTACAAAAAATAAAGAACTTTTCCATGATATTCAAAATGTTTTTTAGATGCTCCTGTATATGAGTATGTTAGTATACTGTATATATTAGTGTATATTTGTGTGTTTATCTTTTAAGTGTGAGTGTATCTCTTAGTCCTCAGATGTTGTCAGGTATTAAATAAGTTTTGGGACAAAGGAAGATAATGATTTCTCTATAATCTCTGTGGCCCTGTCTTCCTCTGCACTGGTGTGATGGTGGCTGTGGCGTGACCCAGACCTGCTTTGCTCTCGGTGATAAGGTCAGGATAGAAGGGAACGTTATGCAGGCAGCTAGCATGCCCTTATCTCAGCTAGCGGCTGCTGCTCCCAGCCCTCTGCAGCACCAGACTAGACTAGTCATGTCAGAGAGATCCGCATATCAGCGGCATACAGGCTCTCCTCAGCAAATAGATACAGCAAGAGCACAGGGGAGAGCTTAATTAGGATTTTAACCAAGCGACTGAGCTCAATGACACAATAATACAGTTTTCCGTTAGTGCACATGTTGAGCTAGCGGGAAGTGAGTGTATTTTAAAAAGAGAAGGCTCTAAATATACCCTGCTATGTTACAGGGAAAAATACAAATGACCAAGGTTTATAGTTTTCCAGCAAGGAAACCCACTTCTGTCTAATAATGTTGTTATTCTATACATTATTGAAGATCAATGTTTTCATGGGAAGACTTCTGAAAGTAAAGGAGCTGTAAGGATCTCTGTAAATGGTTGTCTATGTCAGGATCCTGCCCTGTCAGCCTTGTTTGTACTGTCTTTGTTCAAGGTGTCTTTGTTTATTTTGTGCCTGAGCACATGGTTGTGTCTCTTGTGTCTGCCACGTGCTCCTCTTGTCCCACCTCCTTGTTTTCCCGGGTCACGCCCCCTTGTTTAGTCCTCATTAGTCAGAGTGTTGTCACCTGTTCCTCATGTCGCTGTATGCTTCTTATTGTGCTCTCTTTCCTCTTGTAGCTGCCGGTTCATTTTTGATTGAATGTTTGACTACGTGTGTTTTGCAGTTTCAAGTTTTTCTTGTCAAATCTAGTTTTTTGCCTTTTGGACTTTCCTGTGGAGCCCAGCTACTTGTTTCTCCAAGAGTTATTTTTTCCCCAGGTCTTCTCTTTTAGTTCCTTTTTAGTTTAAGCTTATTTTCACCTATTACCCGTGAGTTATCCTTCTAGTCTTTTGCTAGATTCAAATCTCTAGTTTAGTTTTTCCCTCAGCTTTTTCCTGTAAGGGCCTAAACTTTTATTTGTGTTTTCCCTTAGTTTCTTGGTATTTATTTATTTACTTCTTACTTTTTTCTTGTTTTTTTTGGGAAGGAATTTCTTGTTCCCTGTTTTGTTTGCTAGTTGTTTTGTCCGGTCTTGTGTTGTCTGTCTGTTGTGTTCTCCCCCTCCAGTCCTGCCTGGCCGTCTGTGGTACCCTGACCACTGGTTCCCTCACCCTTGCAGCTGTATCGGTTCTGGCAAGTGATCTTCAAGCTGCAATTCTCTGCTCCTTTGTCTCTCGCCTGGTCATCTACATTATGTTTGGTCTTGCCAACTCCCAGCAGTGGTCCTAGCTGCTGCCTCCCTATATGCTGGTTCCAGTGGTCACCCTCAGCTATCCAGTCATTGCCCCAGTATCCCTTCCTGTTGGACTTTCACTGTTGTATGCCCTCTCCTACTGTATGGACTGTTCAAGCCGCCCCCCCCCCCCATTGTACTTGTCTAGTTTGTCAATAAACCCCCCTTGTTCATTCTGCATCTGGGTCCTCTACCTCAGTAACCCTGACAGTCTAGGGTTGTCTGGGCATCTGATATTGTACTGTAGTTCACAGATTGTATAATGCAAACACCACTTAAAAAAAAAAAAAAAAATTCAAGAATCTTTCTCAAAACAGCAAACGCCGACCTGATTGGCTGGCTTCACACAATTTTTGTAAACACTGGTTTGATCAGTTCATTGAGAAACAAAGACACAAAGTTTCAAAGCTGGAAACCAAGGTCCAAGTCTGATATAATTAAAACTTACAAAGAAGAAGCGATATTTTAATTTCACAAAGTTACAGAGTTCATAACAGAGGATCTTTAGCCCTATTCAGATGGCGTTCGCCTCTTATGGGGACCTAAGAGTTTGCTTTAACTTATTTCTACTAATTTCTACATTGTAAAATGAAATCCTTCCTTTTGAAACCGAAAACCATTTAAACTAAAGCATATACATTTTCTTTCTTTTTTAAAAAAGTTAACATTTATAATCAAATAGATAAATATATGAATTTATTAATTCTGTACATTTTATTTATATTTTTTATTTTGTAAAACTTATTTATAGCTGACAATAATTTAACTGACAATATGTTCCCAGGTTTGTAGGATCACAAACTCAGGAACTCACTCATACTCCACGAATAAATCGCCATCTAATGAACTTTATCACTGATTTGCCATGCAAATTGATTTCTACAGATGTACCCATGAGAAACAATAACTGTTTGGATAGGATTTTTGACAGATGTTCAAGAGTTTTGTTTAAGTAAACAAGAGCACACTGAGCACGCACAAAAATTCTGCATTGCTCTCAGGATTGTATCCAATTTCATATTTACCTGCTTGTAAATATCATGTAAAGGGCAAGTGCCAGGTCTTGCAGTAAATAAATTGCGGTGTGGACCAGACTTGATGCAAATAGCCAGAAGTCTAGAAATGAGCCGCTGTTCATCCAATGTGTCAGTAGACAACCTTGCTATTAAAGAATAAGATAAATAGAGATAAAGTGGCAGATAAAGGTAATGACCTTGTTGCCCTGTTAAAGGGTCTCTCTCTTGGTAAGTGCTTCTGTTTATGTATATAGCCATTCTTATGGTCAAGACATGGAGTGTCCATTAAAGAATACCTGCACTCTTGGCCTTGGCAGGCTCTCAAATGGAAGGTAGCTTTTATGAATGACTCCTTAACAACCACTGAGAAAAGCAGCTGCAATTTTCTTCCTCTCTGGTATTTTTGTGTGCACCTGCTTGGCACAGACAAGCCCAAGGAAGCTTGGGATCTTAACCGAACTCTAGAAGTTAAACCGTCCCCATCTGTCAGCACATCACACAGATGCATGGCCTCTCTATCTCTGTCGCTCTCCCTCTTTCTCTGTGTTTTTTCACCGCCGGCTTGGCGCAAATTCAAGTCTGTCGAAGCACACCTGCTAAATTGAGTGTGTCGTCTGACATACACAAACTCCCAAACAGCCATTTACATAACACACACTTTCACTCAGTGTTGATACTATTCTTGGATGATGTCCATACGCTATTTTCTGTGAGTGTGTAGCAAAGCATCTATCATTTCATCTGTCGATAGTCAAGCAGATGTTGAGATGTGCATTCCCTTACAAGGTACACCAGCCAAAATGCAGTTAACAGGTGTCATTCATATTTCTATGAAGCAGCTGGAGATTTTCTTTTGCAAATTCTGCCTGTGTCCCCTTCTAAGTGCAACTCCATTTAAACAAGGTGCAGGTGAGTAAAATTCCTTTAGCGGCACAAAATGACCATGACAAATTGTACAAGTTGGAAAATTTGGAACAGGTGCATAATGTGGTTTCTTTCTGTTGTTCTATACACTCACCCCCTACTTTCTCAGAGCATGCACAGCCGCTGTGCTGCTCTAGATATGCACCACCCTGGGTAGGGGACAGATGGAAATGATGTGTCCCTGCTGAGAGGTTTCCCACAGCTGTGTGCCATCCATAGTGCCATGGAATGATGACAGCCCACCAAGAGAGAGAAATACACTTACTGAAGGTGGAAGTTTTATGAACGGATTAACCCTTATAATGTTGTATGCACCCAACTGGTATATACAGGTCCTTCTCAAAAAATTAGCATATTGTGATAAAAGTTCATTATTTTCCATAATGTAATGATAAAAATTAAACTTTCATATATTTTAGATTCATTGCACACCAACTGAAATATTTCAGGTCTTTTATTGTTTTAATACTGATGATTTTGGCATACAGCTCATGAAAACCCAAAATTCCTATCTCAAAATATTAGCATATCATGAAAAGGTTCTCTAAACGAGCTATTAACCTAATCATCTGAATCAACTAATTATCTCTAAACACCTGCAAAAGATTCCTGAGGCTTTTAAAAACTCCCAGCCTGGTTCGTTAATAAAAACCGCAATCATGGGTAAGACTGCCGACCTGACTGCTGTCCAGAAGGCCATCATTGACACCCTCAAGCGAGAGGGTAAGACACAGAAAGAAATTTCTGAACGAATAGGCTGTTCCCAGAGTGCTGTATCAAGGCACCTCAGTGGGAAGTCTGTGGGAAGGAAAAAGTGTGGCAAAAAACACTGCACAACGGGAAGAGGTGACCGGACCCTGAGGAAGATTGTGGAGAAGTACTGATTCCAGACCTTGGGGAACCTGCGGAAGCAGTGGACTGAGTCTGGAGTAGAAACATCCAGAGCCACCGTGCACAGGTGTGTGCAGGAAATGGGCTACAGAGAAGCAGCACTGGACTGTTGCTCAGTGGTCCAAAGTACTTTTTTCGGAAGAAAGCAAATTTTGCATGTCATTCGGAAATCAAGGTGCCAGAGTCTGGAGGAAGACTGGGTAGAAGGAAATGCCAAAATGCCTGAAGTCCAGTGTCAAGTACCCACAGTCAGTGATGGTCTGGGGTGCCATGTCAGCTGCTGGTGTTGGTCAACTGTGTTTTATCAAGGGCAGGGTCAATGCAGCTAGCTATCAGGAGATTTTGGAGCACTTCATGCTTCCATCTGCTGAAAAGCTTTATGGAGATGAAGATTTTGTTTTTCAGCACGACCTGACACCTGCTCACAGTGCCAAAACTACTGGTAAATTGTTTACTGACCATGGTATTACTGTGGTCAATTGGCCTGCCAACTCTCCTGACCTGAACCCCATAGAGAATCTGTGGGATGTTGTGAAGAGAACGTTGAGAGACGGGAGACCCAACACTCTGGATGAGCTTAAGGCCGCTATCGAAGCATCCTGGGCCTCCATAACACCTCAGCAGTGCCACAGGCTGATTGCCTCCATGCCACGACGCATTGAAGCAGTCATTTCTGCAAAAGGATTCCCGACCAAGTATTGAGTGCGTAACTGAACATAATTATTTGAAGGTTGACTTTTTTTGTATTAACACTTTTCTTTTATTGGTCGGATGAAATATGCAAATTTTTTGAGATAGGAATTTTGAGTTTTTATGAGCTGTATACCAAAATCATCAGTATTAAAACAATAAAAGACCTGAAATATTTCAGTTGGTGTGCGATGAATCTAAAATATATGAAAGTTTAATTTGTATCATTATATTATAGAAAATAATGAACTTTTATCACAATATCACGTTCATGCACTGAATGGAAACTGTTTTGTGTATCAACACGAAATCCATAACCTTTTGCCAGCTTGGTCTGAAGATGATCCAAGCCAAATTTGCTGAAAATTGGACCAACGGAGGAGTTAGACATAACATTTTTAATAGTTTAGACAAGTGGTGGCGCTACAGAGTTTGAGTGAGATACTCCCAATTTGCTATGGTAACGTTTCTTGATGTCATCTATCAGTGTGCCAAATTTCACAACTTTCCTGCAAGCGGTTCTAAGGGCTGCCATAGACTTGCTGCAAAAGAAAAACAACTACGCTTACGGATACAATAGGTGCCTAAGCACCTTCGGTGCTTGGCCCCTAAAAATTTGCTATGAAAAGGCGTGAATATTTTTATTTTTGCAGCTAACTTTATTGCATAAGCATTTGTGGAGGTTTCCCTTTCAGAAGCAAAATTTATGGGAGGACAGTTTTTAAATAAATCATGCAATATCATTTACTGAAATTTGCAGTAATCAATTAACTGGAATTTGCTCCATTATTTAACATCCCACAAAATATGTCTTTACCCATTTTGCACCTGTGTTATTGTTAGTTTGCAAGCCTATATGTGCATATGTTAGTTTTTGATGCTCTTGGTAGATTGTATTGATCATTATGGATATGGTCTGGCTGCATCCCTGTTCTTTAATGCGCATCGTCAGTTGATCACCTGCAGAACTTTCCATCCCATCGTCCCATCACCAGTTTTATGGGATTGTGACCTCTTGCTAATTTCCTTCTTCTTTTAGACTTAGATATTCATTTTAAATGTAATTGAAAGCCTCTGCGTAGATGTTTTTAATTTAATTTTGTGTTTAAATTTTGTGTAAAATGGTGGATATACAATATATTTATAGATTAAAGGGTTAGTTGAGTGTTGGACTACTGTAGATCTTTTGGATGACAGAAGAGCGGTGTCCATGGAAACTCCTCTGACATCATCTAAAAACTTGCACCTCATGAGTTGGTTGAGTGAATATTCAGATTGTGCAAATCCGGAACCTAGAAGGATAGTGGCTTTTAAGAAGGCAATGTAAGATTTGATTTGTTGATTTGGTTAACATTTTGGGGTCACTACATAACCAGTGACGCAGTCACTGTTGACTGTATGGGTATTTAAATGTCTGTAACATTTAAAGCCTTGGATTAAAGCCTTGTCTGAAAACTGTTGACTAACAGAGACAGACAGAGAGAGAGAGAGAGAGAGAGTGAGTGAAATAATACTTTTTAGTTTTTCACTGAACCTAGTCAGCCAGTCTGACATTAAGAACTTTGAAAAGTGTTGAGTCACTCTTTTTAGCTACCAGACAGAGATGTGGAATGCTTTTCTTTGACATTACAGTACATGAGCAGTTGAACTGAGATTTAATTAGCACTTTTAACGTATCTTAATGTACACTTACTAGAGCTTTTCCTTTGAAAATTGCATTATCTAAGGTTTTTTTTTTTATAATCTTTTTTCATTTAAGTTGGTCTTTATGTATATGCAGTATACTGTATATACTTATATAAATAACTTTTTGTTTTTTTTTCTATTGAAATAGTCACATCACTTTTATATAGGTCTCTATACAAAGCAGATAAAGAGTAATAAACAGGAAATTACAGAATAAATAATGCAATATTACTGAATATTGCACAGTATAATGCTAAGCACAATGAAATAACAATCTAAAATGGCAATGAATATAAAACTTAAATTCTGCTTAAGTTGAAAAAAAACAATTTTTACAAAAATGTAAGGTAGCGCAACTGCTTTCTAACATTGATTAATAATAATGATGATATGAAAATGATAATAATTGATAACTAATAATAATTGTCAATAATTGCAACAAGTCAGCATATTCAAAAATAATTTCTGAAGGATCCTGTGACACTGAAGGCTAAATTAATGGCAACTGAATTTTAAATTGTAAAAATATTTCACAATATTACTGTTTTTACTGAAAAAAATAAATAAATGCCGCCTTGATAATCATAAAAGACTTCTTTGAAGAGCACAAAATTGTATTTATTCAGATCTTTTGACTGGTAGCGTAATTATTTTATTTTTATTTATTGAATTATTTATACTTTGCATCATTGCAATGCTTCAAATTTATATTGAGATACTTTTAGATGCCTTCATTTGTTTAATACCTTCATTTCATACATTCATTCAGGATTAGTTAATAAATTCTCTGTATATGCTGCTGGTGTTTTGATTGTCATAAGCAGCATGTTTTAAGATTGCTTGGAGAATTTGTATGAAAGGCATAGACATATCCTCTTATGTCTCACTATTTCAGGGCTTACATCCTCCTTCCTTGTGGCCCTGTCTGTGAGGCAGTGTGAGTGTCTGCCCTGTGGGGTCCACGAAGGCCGCTCTTCTGGCTGTTTGGTTATCAGGCTCCTTCTAGCCATGATGCTCAGTGTTGCTAAGCACAGGCTGTGTTTGTTTCACTTATCAATGGCTGTGTGCCCTGAGTCAGGCCTGGTGTGAAGAAGCCAGATAAAAACAACAGCCAGTCAGACCGCAGCCAACCAGGCCCAGTGCCAGAGGAATCTGAATACCCTTCACACTAACAGATAGAGCACAGCATTCTAACACACACTGCTGACATGCCATCACTGCCTCAACACACTTGCAGCATGAATGTCGCACAAGTTCTTGCATGATTTCTTTGATCTGAAGACGGTTTAGTAAGAAAGAACTCAATACTTTGCTAAATTCACTTTAACGCACGACCTTAATGGTTGGGTAGATCGAACTTTTATTAACAAGTATTAACACCATCAATATTGGCATTGTATCAAGATGATCAATCTTCTTATAAAAATAAATAATAATTAAAAAAAATTCTAAGCAATTTCTTTCTTTCTCATTTTTTTTCTCATTTTAATTTAAGTAAAAAAAATATTAAATAATCATATATCATAAGTCCAGAGATAAAAAATAAAAAAAATAAATAAAAAAAATACACTGTTAGCAAATACTTTTGTTGGATAGGAATCTAATTCTCCTGTTCTTCACTTGAACTGAAATGCAAAAATATAATATAATATAATATAATATAATATAATATAATATAATATAATATAATATAATATAATATAATATAATATAATATAATATAATATAATATAATTGAAAGGATATTTGATGAATAGAAAATTCCAAAGAACCTTTAGGAATAGAAAACTTTTACAACATTTTAAATGTCTTTACTTCCTCTTTGGACCAATTTAATTAATGCATGTTTGTTAAATAGACTTTAATAGACTACTATGTATTGTATGTTTGTATTATTATTATTTATTTTTTTTAAATATTACTCACCTCACAGTTTCGAGTGGTAGTGTAAATAATCGAGGAATGGATTTTGCCATTACAGGAATCAACACATTTGGCATATATTAGAAAACTTTTAAATTACAGTAATACTTAACAATATTATCGTTATAAACCTCTCCATGGCTCTATACTTCCTCTCAGTCTGACTCCCTTTCTGTTTGTACAAAGGGCTGCAGAAATCTGTGATCTCAGCCACAGAGAGACTTTACAAGTGGGGTTTGTGTTGCTGGTCCTGGGGCGCACATGTCCTATTAAGTCTCCAGAGAGCTCAGACACACACACAAAAATAAATAAATAAATAAACCCTTTTGAGCACCTCTGACAACCAGAGTTACTGTTCCTCCTAAAATTACACAATCCAGCCTTTAGAAATTCTGTTAACTCTAATATTCATGCATCTGCCTAAACATTTCAAATATTTTTGCCTTTGAATTAGGACTTTCATAAATGCTTATTTTTACTAATCAACTAAATGAACAGTTCTAGACATGGTGTTAGATTTCCGGGTTTATTTTGATCAGCCCATCTTAGAGACCAGCAATGCAGTTTGATTATAAAGTGCTTTGTAAGCACAAAGCACTTTAGTTTCACTTTATATCTATATCTATATCTCTCTCTCTCTCTCTCTCTCAATATATATATATATATATATATATATATATGTATATATATATATATATATATATATATATATATATATATATATATATATAAATATATAGTATTAGTATTTTACATAAATAAAATGAAGCATGTTTTAAAACCACTAGGATTTGAAGATTGTGACAAAATTTCTAATAAATCCACACACAAAAAAACCTGAACTAAACAGTTAAACTGTTGGCATCCATCTGTATTTTGTAAAAATGTTATATCGCAATTAACACTGCCCACTTAAAATGCTAAATAAACAAATACACACACATTTATTAAAACAAAAGACTTAAATATAATTTGATTAAAACACATTAGTATATTTGGCTGCAGCAAATCCCCATTCTTACAAACAATACATTCTCCCCTTTTAACATTTTGTGTTCATTTTATTTAAAATAAATGTCTCTCTGAGGCCTGAAACTACTCCTATTGTTTCTGTTTTCCCCTCAGCCTGCCACAGTGGCCAGAGATTCCCTAAACTTGACAGTTTAATGAGGAACAAAACTGCTGAACAATGAGAGACAATGTTCATTTGTTAATTTTGGTTTGCTTGAATATTATTAAAGGCTGACATGAAGCAACGTTCCTGAAGTCATAATGCCATGTATTCAGCCATCAAACAGACAGACAGACAGACAAGACATGAAGCAATATGAAAGGCTGCACTGGGGTCCCTTCAGAGAGACAAAACAAAACAAGCCACCAAGTGGTGTGTTAGGAGGTTGAAGCGGGAGAACAAGAAGGAGTGAGTGAGAAAAAAAAAGAAAAAGAAGAAAGACGAAAAAGATGAGAGACTGCATACGGCATAAAGGAAACGAGTAAATAGGAGTAGCTCTAATAGGAATATCAAGCCACTGAAAGGTAAACAGGCTTCTCCAGGCTGACACAAAGGGAATGTGGCGGTTTGGAGAGCGCCCGAGAGAGGTAGCGCTCCTGCAGAAGGGCGATAAAGCAGTTGTGTCTGCCTGCAGCACAGAGATAAGGCTGAGCACTGGCATGTGTTGCCCATGATCGCAATTTCACACTCAATATTCATTCAGCCTGACAAACAAGCACCATTTAAGATAAAAAATAAATATAGACTCCTTCTGCCATTACCTTCTGTTTATTAATCTCTCTGCACCCACTGCTGCTTTTAAAGAGCAGTAAACACCTCAGCCACACACGCATACACATATGCAGACACATAGAAGCACATCACACATAAGCATCCCATCTACATTCAAGGACAGATGCTCATAGGAACACAAACAGCCCAATACGGCTGCCAAAGACAATACTGTGTATGCATGTGTGTTGATGTGTTTACAGATTTCAGCATGCACAGCACACCAGGCAATTTGCAGCTAGTGTGCTGAAGCTTCCTTCCTCTGTACACACTCAAAATGTTTAAGTGTACGACCTCTCAAAGTATATATGACTGAAAATCTCATAGATACAACAAAGTCACACGTTTGGTGACGGTTATGTTCTAGTAATGATCTGTAGGTGGCTTCATGTCTTTGTCCAGTTTTGTGGTGCTGCATGGGCTCTTGAGAATCAGTTCAATTATTTATGGATTCTTGTGCTGTATGTTTCCCTGTCCCCTAAAATTGTAGTATAGTAAAGGTTGTCTAAAAGCTATTATTGCTACTGTAAAGCTACTGCAACTTGATGACTTGATTGTGGTATAGTGTACAATGTTGAGGGTGTCACTTTTGAAAGAAATGCATTACATAAGGGGTTCCCAAAATGTTTTGTCAGCCAAATTCGTTAGATGCAAAATATTAAATTGAAGTACCCACTGAGATTAGTGGTCAATATCTCAAAGATTTCCATGTTTACAGTTCTCTGGTATCAGTTAATGGTCACTTGATCTGCAAGTAAATATTTTACATTTTGCATTAGTAAATGTAATAATATATTCAATTCATATTATAATAATGTAAAAAAGTTATAATAAATTAATTCAAACCCTCAAACTATTTTTTTTAAATCCAAAATCTTTCTGATTCTTAATCAGAATACTGGTGAAATGCTGAATAACAAAGTTTGTATATCGGGAATACGAAGGCGGGAACCGGTGAACATTTCAACATAAAACTTTAATTAACAAATGAACGAACACAAAACGAAAGTAAAAGCGGCAGCCCCTCAAGGTCGACTGCTGCATAGAATAACAACATAAATGGTCTAGGCCTGGTTCTCTTTCATCCTTCACTATCGTTACTCCTCCTTTTATCCTTCTGGTGCTCCTCCATGAGACTCAAGACAGGTGAGTAGCGCAGGTGACGCTAATGATCATTTACTCCACCAGCCTCGCTCCATTCCCATAGCTATCAGCCCTGCCCCACTCATCACATGCTGTAAACTTCTGTACACAATAATATTGGAAATTATGCAAATGTGTAAATGAAGTAAACCTAAAACCCACCCAGGATCTTTCTTCCGGACCATATCCTCCCCAGTCAACCAGGTGCTCTAGACACCTACTTTGTCCCTGGAAATCCAAGATGGTGTTGACACGGTAGAGGAGTTATTCATTGTCAGAGGAGGAGGTTTGTCAGGTTCACTAGATCCTAAGGGGGAAGAACCAAGTGAAGGACTTAGAGGGAATTATTATATGCTATTATATGCTGCAATAAAAATTATGCCAAAATGTGGTAGTTATGGGCTGAGTTTCCCAAAAGCTGCGTAAGCCTAAGAGGTTCGTAAAAACAATTGTACAACTGATCTTAATATTACGTTGTGTTTCCCAAAAGCATCGTAACTTAAGAAGCAATTGAAAATCATCATAGATCTACAGGTGCTCTGAAGTAATCATAAAGCCCTAAGTGCATCGTAAGAAGAACTTGATTCAAGTGTAATGTGATTATAATATAAGGATTTGATTGTGCTTTATTGTACACTTTATGACTAGTTTTCTTTATTTTTTTATTAATTCACAAATGAGATTATAAAAAATGGCAGAAAAATATAGAAATACACATTTAAATTAAATAAACAAATGAAAACAAATAAAAGGAGTAATGTGGGGAATGCTTCACTGACTAGCTGCATGAAAACCAGTGCACGAAAGTCAATGACTAGCTGCACGAAAACAAGTGCACGAAAACCAACTATATATTAGACCCGGAAATAACATCTCTCTCTCTCTCTCTCTCTCTCTCTCTCTCTCTCTGTACTGTATATAAAGTATATTATATATTATTATGTAAAGTATAATATTATACACTATAATATAATGTAATATTGTATTGTATTATTGTTATTATATCCAAGTTGTCAGTCTGGAATGCAGCATTAGGTTAACATCAATAAACGATTGTGTACTACAATTAAGAGCCATTCTACAAGGTGACATTTCAGCACTTGTCAAACGGATAACAACTCCAAGTAGCATTTAAAGCACAGATATGTGCGATTCCTTTACGTGCATTTTTGGGAAACGCATGTGAAACAATAACGAATGATCATAACATTACTCGTAGAAAACATTCTTAAGGGATAAGATAAATCATTATCGGGAAACCCAGCCCTGTATGTTGTTTCAGGGTTGGCATCATCTGAGGTCCTCTGAATGGTTGGTATCATCTCTTCCCAGGTGTGCTGGATTCAGACTGAAGCTTGTGTAAATAGGCAATAACAGAGAAAGAAATAGAGACATAATTAGCATTAGAAAAAATTTATTTGTTTAACCCAAGCTAAAGAATAATAATGTGCATTTGATCAGATATAACTTCAGTACAAGATTATGAGATACATTATTTGAATGCTTGGTCAAAGAGATGTGTCTTTAATTTAGATTTTTAACAGAGGGTGTCTGAACCCTGAACGTTATCAGGAAGGCTATTCCAGAGTTTGGGAGCCAACTGTGAAAAAGCTCTACCTCCTTTAGTGGAATTTGCTATCCTAGGTACTACCAAAAGTTTTGCAACCTTAGGTAGCATGATGAATTGTAGCGTGGTACAACACTAGTTAGATACAGAAGAGCTAAACCATTAAAGGTCTTATATGTAAGTAATAATATTTTGTAACTGATACAGAACTTAATAGGCAGTCAGTATATGATCATATTTCTTGACCTTGTAAGGACTCTAGATGCTGAATTCTGAACTACCTGTAGCTTGTTTATTGGGGATTCAGGACAACCACCTAGCAGTGCACTACAATAGTCTAGAGGTCATGAATGCAAGAAATAGCTTTTTCTGCATCAGAAGCATTCGTAGCTTGGCAATATTTCTAAGGTGGAAGAATGCTGTTTTTGTAACCTTGGAAATATGATTTTCAAAAGATAAGTTGCTGATCAGACTGATGGATGTGGGAGAGTTCATCAGCCATTTGGTATTTCGATCGTGGTCAGTAAGTGACAATAAAATTGAATTGTGGAGAACAAGGCCCAGCAGCCTTGTCTAGGGTTAAGATGCTTAGCATCATAGAGGTATTCCATGTTGCGGTAATCAATAATGACCTCAAAATGATGCTAGGCTCCCTCCAGCCAGAGACACCATTTCTCCAAGGCTAGTTTAAGTAGCCAAGAGCTCACATTTGCCAATGCTGTATTTCTGTTCCACCAGGAATAGTTTTTTGGACAAGCAGGTGCATGGATGGAGGACAGGAGGCTCTCTTTGCTATTGGGAAAGTACTTCTCCTACCCTGATTGTAGAGGTATTGACTTCTACAGGGAATGGAAGTTCTGGATCAGAATGGGCCAGAGTAGAAATGGTGCAGAAGGCTTATCTGAGCTGTTGAAAGCCTTGGACGGTAGCGGGTGTCCAGGATGGAGACTTGGGCTTATTTTTCAGAAGGAGCACAGATCTGGCTGAAGTTGGCAATGAACCAACAATACAAGTGAGCAAATCTTAGAAATCTGTGGAGTTATTTGATGGAGGTGTTGAGGCCAATCCGTTACAGCCTGTAACCATGTGAATGCCATGATGGTCAATGACTTACCATGCCATGATGGATCATCTCATATTTATCCAAATTGATGTAAAGATGATATTTCCTAAGCTTCATCAGGACCTGTTTCACATGGTGATGTCTGGCCAGGTTCCGGGAGTAGATAAGGATGTCACCAATACACCAATAACAAACTGATGGAAGAACACCTCATTCATGAGCCCCTGGAACACAGAGGGCAAATTAAAAGGCCATGCAGCATGATCTGATTTTCATAGTGGCCTGGTGGTGTTATAAAAAGTGGTCTTCCATTTATATGCGCTACACAGGTCCAGTTTGGAGAAGATCTCCATGGAGCTGCATGAGGGCGGCAGGTACAAGAGGAAGTGGGTATCTGTAATTAATGGTCTGAGAGTTTGACACATGGTAAATCAATGCAGGGCCACAAGCCTCCATCCTTTTTCAGACGAAGAATAAGCTGGAAGCAGCTGGAGAAGTGGATGGGCATTTTTTTTTTTTTTGGAGAGAGAGAGAGAGAGAGAGAGCCTCATTAATATATTCCTCCATAGCCTTTGGTACCAAGATGGAAAGTGGGCAGATCTTACCCTTGGGTAAAACTGCCCCAGGCAGTAGGTCAATAGTGCAGTCCAATGACCAATGTGGTGGTAAGTGTGTGGTGGCCTGGACTTTCAGCAGTGGTGGATCCAAGGTTTACAGTCCTGCAGGAAGTGAAGAGTTGAGATCTAGGCGGAGATGTGGAATGTCTCAAAATAGATGAGACAGTTTTAGTAGAGCATGACTGTGGGTGAGCGGTAACTGATGCGTCCACGGCCCAGCAGTGTTCCCAGGATGGTGTGAATGTGGTTGAGCACAGGGTTTTCTCTTGAGTTGAAATTTGGGGTGATGAAGTTCCCCGCGAAACCAGAGTCAATAAGGGCTTGTAGTAAAAAGGGCTTCCATTTGCAAATTACCATGTCATCACACAAATAAAACTCTCCCATATTTTGAACCTTCCGCTGGGAATTTCAGCTTTTCTCATTGGACAAAGCCCATTCTTCGAGCATGAATCTTCTCAGACCTTTAAGGCCTTTAAGGCCACATCAGTGACCCACCTTCAGTCTGCAGTTCTTTTAGATCCTAAGAGGATGAGGAGGATGAGCTAGGACTCTCTTGGACCCCTAAGCATGTGTTAGGCCTTCGGCTTTGACTTTCCATTCACCAAAGATCATAGGATCTCAGCTGATGTTTCTCTTAGTTCTTTTTCACTTTCCACTGGGAAGAAACTCCCAATCACCATCGAGTCAGAACATATTTGGAATTCATCACTCTTCAAACCCAGAAGAAGGTGATTGTGACTTCTGCATCACCAAACCTCCAAACCATCAAGACTTTCAACTATTAAACTAAACAGAGGTTTAGTATAAGCTGTAGACCCCTCTCTAAAACGGCGCTGATGGTTTTACTTAGGTGGTTAACTGACTCTTTTTATAGCTTTATTCTCTGTTTGTGTTGGTGTTTAGTTAATAAAACTCTTATGCACAAATTACACGAGTTTCTGATTCTGCTTGCACATTAATTATCCTTTTACTATTTGATCCTTGCTACATGCTCTAATGCATTATTATGCTACCGTAAGAAGGTTGTTTTTTTGTGGCCACGAAAATATCCTTTCTTAGAGTTTATATGAAATTACACTAAATGTTTGCAGGATGAACAGATTAGTTGATGGCAATTCAATTCTGCTACAGTTACGACTGGCAGCTCATATTAATAATTGTAATTAATCATAATTAATTATAATTATTTATATACATTTCCCTTTTGAGATTAATTTACTAAAAAAAAGTTGGTTTGTACAGACAGTAGCAATCTTCAGGCCGAAGAGCTCCTTGAAATGTGACCCTGGACCTAAAAAATAAATCGTCTTAAATTACTGGGTTATATTTGTCGCATGGATCGTGGATTCCCCCTGTTGTTCTTCGTCATGCCTTCTTGTTCCCTGCACAGGAATCACAAGCACCTTCACTGGGATTACAGCACTGGGTCACCGAGGATCATCACTTGTCCACCAATGTCCCTGCATCACCCACTATCAGAGCTTGTGATCATTGCCACTCTCCATTTGTTTTTTGTGCTTTGTTGTCTGTTTGTCTGACCAATAATATTTAATATCTTGTCATTAAATCTCCTTGCATTTGCATCCTGCCTCCGAGTTGTTACACAGTTGGCTTTCAGTGCTTTAAGGAAATGCACCCTAGAACAGTAGCCCTACACTTAGGCTAAACCTACGCTTGCAGATTTTTATTGTTATTATTTTATAGCCATAACACCCCTGTATAGTTATTTTTCCACATTCAGTGTCAACAGCTTTTTTTGTTTGTAATTGGAGGAACTTTGTCATTTTGTAAGGTCCAAAAGTACCATGTTACTTCATTTTTACTGCAAAAAATCTAACCTGTTTCCATACACATGTAACACACATTCCCCAATGCTACTTAAATAAATGCTGAGCGTCTTGCCCTGCAGTAGCATTTCTAAGATCTGTCTGGTCCAGCTGGAGGTTCCCTTTGTAATTCTGGTCTGGGCTGAGCAGAGCGCTAGCTGACATCACTGCACACTTGCTGCACCTCCACAGATGGGAGGAGAGGCCTGCCAGCTGGCACAGGAACACCTACTATCCCATGCTGGCACATGGCCAGAAGCTCTGACTGCTGCCCTGACACCCATTCACACTTCCCTCTCTCACACACATGCTGCATATTCAAATGGAATGTAATGGCTCTGTGGTGGTTTGAAAGGAAAAGAGACATGATGAGAGAGGAGTATTTTTCACCCAATGTGGTTTAATACTAACATATTGTATTGTATTTACTGTGCATACCACAGTTTAATTGTATATGTTATTTTCATGGTTGGTAAACCGTAGTCTCGGGTTTGCACTATGTGGGTGGAGTTTTGTGTGTCTCTGGTCAGGACTGATCGCTTCATGTGGGGAACTCGGTTAATTGTTAATCTGCCTCAACTACCACTCATTACCCGATCCCTACTTATTGCCCTGTCTTTCGTCTTGTGTTTGTCAAAGCATTGTTTGAAGTTTCCCGATCGCATGCCTGTTTCTCGTTCCTGTTTCTTCTCTGTTTCATCTCATCATTGGATCTTCGCACCTCTGGAACCCCATCCACTCCTCACCACCACGGACTGCTCTTCTCAGTTCCTGTGTCATGCTCTTCTGCTGCCTCTACTGATCGACACTTCCCGGATCACCGTCAGACATCTCCACATACCTGTTGTTCCTGCCACTCTTCTCTCTTCATTGGACTCGGTCAATAAATCCTATTTCTATTTTACTTGCACTTGCTTCCTCACCCTTACTTACCATTATAGTTATTAACAATAGTATGTTATGTTACATGACCTCAGTAAATGCATGTTTAATTCATTGAGTGTTATCAAAAAGAAAGTTATTTCGTATTTATAATTCTGTGTAAAAAAAAAATCTACACTTTTTGTAGTCCGATCAAATAATTAAGAATACATACCAGCTTATGGAAGGTCTGAAAGTCTGGTACTGGATGTGGATGTACTGCACAGGGGCGATTCTAGGATCACTATGTGCATACAGTATATAGCAGGATAATGCACCATGTCACAAATCTCAAATCATCTCAGACTGGTTTCTTGAACATGAAAATTAGTTTATTTTACTCAAATGGCCTCCATGGTCACCATATCTTAAGAAATCACTTGATTCGTGTTGAAAAAGACCAAAAAGTAAAACCAGAGACAAGAGTCTTATGGTGCTTTCACACCTGCCTCATTTAGTTCAGTTGAATCATACCAGAGTTCGTTTCCCCCTTTGGTGCGGTTCGATTGGGCAGGTGAGAAAGAAGCAAACCAAACAAGCCTACCGAGACCTGCTGGAAGAGGTGGTCTCGGTATGCTTTCAAACAAACTCTGGAGCGGTTCGTTTGTGGTGAGAATGTGATCTGACCTCGAACAGACCCAACTGCAAAAAGTACTGATCATTTTTGGACTAAACAAGCTGCCGTAGTCAGCTGCGTTGTGCATTATGGGATGAGGAAGTGTTAGTTGACAATGTTCAGATGACCATGAGCATATCAGAGTTAAGAAGAATTAATGCACGCCTCCACTTGAAGTTATGAGTGATTCCTGCATGCCGTTTGCAGTGTATTAGAGCGTTTTTTTTCAAGCCGCATCCGCGCTTCATTATAGAAATTTATTTTTTTGCATATTTTGGTGTATTCAAACAATGTAATAGATTATGGCCAGGGACGTGTTGTCGTGTAGTTGTGTTGTTTGCGAGTTGTTTGCTGGCTTTTCCTCTTATGTTGGAATTTTTCCCACACGTAAATTCTGACCAATTGAAAAGCAGTTTAGGAAATACGTCATGGCCAATAAGTGATGTAGATGGTGTCATGTGATTTTATTTTGGTTTGTTTCGACTGGTACAGACCAAAGCAATCAGTGTGGTGTGAACCAAAAAAGCTGAAAAATGCTACAATGTATAATTGTTTACCCTTGGTTTGGACCAAATGAATCGAACTAGAGATGTGAAAGCACCTTTATCCAGAATGTCCTGGCCCAGTATCCAACTCTTCTCCTCCGGACCATAACCCTCCAAGTCCACCAGAAACTGGACACCCCGATCACGCCGTCTAACATCCAGGGGAAGAAACAACAGGATTTAGAGGGGAACGAAACACAGGCTTAACCCTGGACACATGGTAGACAGGGTGAACCCGACCAAGCGTGTAATAAAGCTTGAGCCGCACTGCCACTGGACTTAGAACCTTGGTAATATGATATGGCCAAATGAACCTGGGTGCCAGCTTCCGAGAAGGCACCTAGAGAGGCAGGTCCTTGGTGGAAAGCCATACTTTCTGACCACACACATACTGAGGAGCAGGAGTCCTGTGACGATCAGCCGCTGCTTTGGTACATCTGGAAGCCTGGGCCAAGACCTCCTTAGCCCTCCTCCAGGTACAGCAACGCCGACGGATGAAGGCCAAGGCAGATGGGACCGCAGCTTCGGGTTCCTGAGCAGGGAAGAGAGGTGGTTGATAACTCATGGGACATTGAAAGGGAGACATACTTGTAGGGGTGTCACGATTTCGATTTTAAATCGAAATCGATCGAAATTAAGTCACAGTCTCGAACTTCGAATTAAAAAATGGAATCGTCGATGCTGCCACGCCCCCATGTTGTATGACGGCAAATCAATGACAAAAATAACCGAGCATTCAACTGATGCTTGCGCGCGCGCTATATGGCTTCCGCGAGAGGAAAACTGAATCGGATGCGAAGAAACGGGAGCCCGCGAGCTCATTTCAAACTCTCGCGCGCGCGTGACATGTACTCTGCGCGCAATAAAAGCCCTCGCGCGCGCATGCTCATTCCCCACATCCTCGCGCTCGATCATCTCACCTCTGCTCGTGCGAACAATTTTATTTTTGTCAGTCGTGGGGCGGGGCTTGCTGTTTTAGTTGTTATCTCAAATGTCATTGGTTATTCCCCTTTTCCTAAAGTCAGTATTCAACGCCTGTTAGAAAATGAGTAATAATTCACTTGACTTGACCCATGACTTCATCAGTGGACCAGATACATGCGAGTAATCATTTCTTTTGCTTGTTTAATTTATTTTTGTCTTTAATGTAATTTAATGCATTGTTTATAGAGTAGATCTTTTGTAGATACTTGATTAACTGGAATTCCTCTGATTGCTAGTGATTGCAGTCTTGTAATAAGAGATACACATATTTTACAGACTGTAATGATGCACACACACACACACACACACACACACACACACACACACACACACATACTGTACATACATACATAATATATATATATATATATATATATATATATATATATATAAATAAATAAATCTAAATGAATGACAGTGAAGTGTTTAACAAGCGTTTTATCTTTAATCTTTTAAATTACGATACATCGTAATATTTGACAACATTTTTTATTGTTTTTGTTTGTTTTGTTATGAACTTGAATGTCATCTTTTGTGACTGCACTTACAAAAGAGAAACTGGATGGCAGTTTATTTTAAGTTTTCAATTGACTAAAGATATAAGTTATTGTTACATTATGTTGTTAATAAAAGTTTTAAATTTGACAGTGTAATGTGGTACATTGCAAACAAAGGTCAGATATTATATTACATAAAAGTCTAGTTTGAAAAATGACAATCTGTGCTTTAAAGAGAATAAATGTAAAAATCGAGAATCGAATCGAACCGTGACCTTAGAATCGAAAATGCAATCGAATCGAGGATTTGGAGAATCGTGACACCCCTACATACTTTTGGATGCTACAGGCAGGGAATTGTGGGAATATTCGACCCACGGTAGCTGCTGACTCCAGGAACTAGGACTATGTGATGCCAGACAGCGGAGAGCTCTCTCAAGATCCTGGTTGACTTGCCCGGACTGCCCATTGGTCTGAGGGTGAAAGAAGACAGACTCATTGAGGCACCGATCTGTCCACAGAACTCTTTCCAAAACCAGGAGACAAATTGTGGTCCTCTGTCAGAGACCACATCCACTGGAAGACCATGAATCCGGAAGACATGTTCTACCACCACTTGTGCTGTCTCTTTGGCTTAGGGGACTTTGGGCAATGGAATGAAATGGGCCCCCTTGGAGAAGCGATCCACCACCATCAGAATCACGATGTTGCCTCTCGATGGGGGAAGACCAGAAACAAATCCAGGGGCAAGTGTGACCAGGGACGAGAGGGAATGGGCAAAGGCTGCAACAGACCAACAGGTTAGAGGTCTTATTCGGAGCACACACTGAGCAAGCCAACACAAACTGCCAGACATCATGGACCATGTATGGCCCTTTCAAACCAGGAAGGGCTGCACTGCTCCCTCCAACCAATGGCACCACTCCCCCACAGGGGTGCACCTTTTCATCTCTGGGGGACCGTTGGGACAGAACCGCGCCTACCGTGACCTCTGAGGCATCCACCTCAACAATAAACTGCCATTCAGGATCTGAAAGACAAAGAACAGGAGCAGAGATGATACAGGACTTAAGAACATCAAAGGCCTCCTGAGCGTGAGAATTCCAAGTGAACGGTACCTTAGGTGTGGTGAGTGCTCTTAAGGTTGCAGCAAGCAGGCTAAAGTTCCGGATGAATCACCTATAGAAGTTGGAAAACCCCAGGAACCGCTGCAACGCCTTCCGAGAGTCAGGGGTTGGCCATTCGGCCACAGCCCTTACCTTAGCAGCATCCACTTTGGTCCCCTCCACTGAACAAAATATGCCCCAAGATCGAAACTGACTTGGCATGGAACACACACTTCTCCACCTTGACATAAAGCTGGTTCTCCAGCAGCCATTGTAGCACCTGATGTGTTGAGTGTGTTCCTGCAAGGAGTGGGAAAAGATGAGTATATCATCGAGATACACAAAGACAAATCTGTTTACCATTTCTCACAAAGCATCATTGATCAGGACTTTCTGATGGTGTTGTCATTTAGTCACAAGTAATCAATGCAATAATGCAGGACACCATACTTCTTAACAAGGAAGAAGCCAGTGCCAGCAGGTGAGGAAGGGAATTTAAGAATTTAAGGATTCCTTTGTCTATGGCCTCTCTTTCAGAACAAGACATGGAATAAAAATGCCATTTAGGCAGAAAAGTGCCTGGGAGGAGATTGATGGCACAGTCGTACGCCTGGAGAGGAGGCAAGGACGTGGCCTAGGACTTACTGAAGACTCAGCAAAGATTGTGGTACTCTGCTGGGACTCCAGAGAGATCAGTAGCCTCCAGCTGAAACTCAGAAGACAAGGAGACAGGAGATGAGGCAGCACCTAAAAACGAAACAAGACAGGATCAACTCCAATAGAACACAGAGTTCCCTGACCAATCCACATGAGGGTTGTGCTGCACCAACCACGGGTGCCCCAGGACAACAGGAGCACCTGGGGAGTCAAGGAGGTACAGCTCAATTACCTCACAAGGCAAGGCAAGGCAAGTTTATTTATATAGCACATTTCGTACACAATGGTAATTCAAAGTGCTTAACATAAAAGAAAGTAAAATAGTCATGAAGAAAAATAATACAAAAATAGCAATTTTAAAACTGGAAAATATTTAAAAATGGACTTATTTAAAATGAATTTAAAACAGTTAAAAATAAAAAATAATTTTACATAAAATACAGTGAATACGTAAAATACAGTGCAATCAGTTCGGACATCGCACAGTGCTCATTCAATAATTGCACAGCTAAACAGATGAGTTTTGAGTCTAGATTTAAATGTGACTAGTGTTTTAGTACACCTGATCTCTTCTGGAAGCTGATTCCAACTACGGGCGGTATAGTAACTAAAGGAGGACTCCCCTTGTTTTATGTGAACCCTTGGTATTTCCAACTGACTCGATCATAGTGATCTGAGTGCTCTGTTAGGTTTATATTCAGTGAACAAATCTGCAATATATCTCGGTCCTAGGTGATTGAGTGATTTATAGACGAGTAAAAGTACTTTAAAATCAATCCTAAATGTAACTGGAAGCCAGTGTAAGGAACCTGAGGACTGTTGTGATATGCTCAGATTTTCTGGTTCTAATCAGAATCCTGGCAGCAGTGTTCTGGATGAGCTGCAGCTGTCTAATTGTCTTTTTGGGAAGGCCGGTGAGGACCCCATTACAATACCACCCTGCTGGTGATAAAGGCATGAACAAGTTTCTCCAAGTCTTGGAAACAAAAAATCTAATTCTTGCAATGTTTTTAGATGATAGTATGCTGATTTAGTTACTGCTTTGACATGACTACTGAAACTAAGGTCTGTCTCCAGAATCACACCAAGATTCCTGACTTGATTTTTAGTTGTTTGACCCCTAGAGTCAAGGTATGCGTTCACCTTGAAAACTTCATCTTTGTTTCCAAATGCAATAACTTCAGTTTTTTCCTTGTTCAACTGAAGAAAGTTATGGAACATCCAACTATTAATTTCACCAATACATTGGCAGAGGGAGTCAATGGGGCTATAGTTATTTGGAGATAAGGCTATGTAAATCTGGGTATCATCAGCATAGCTGTGATAGGCAATTTGTTTTTTTCTCATTATTTGACTTAGTAGGAGCAAATACAGGCTACAAGAACAAGAGCGGTGCAAGAATTGACCCTTGTGGGACTCTACATGTCATAGACGTCCACTTAGAATTTGCTCTCCTAGACTCACATAATAGCCTCTCCCTTCTAAGTATGACCTGAACCATTTGAGTACCATCCCAGAAAGCCCGACCCAGTTTTCCAGTCTCTCTAGTTGTCACGGTTGGGTTAAGGGAAAAACACAAGGAAAGGGTAAGATCCAATAGCAGGTAAGGTTTATTGCACAAACAGGTTAAATACAAAATAAAACTGTCTTGAGAGACAAACCAAACAAAAAGGGAACCGGATGAAACGGGGAACTCGGAAGAACGAGAAGGTAGAGGAAGTCTGGGGAAACGAGAGCATGAGACACATAGGGTAAGGACTCCATGATGACAACAGAGAAAGACAGCTCTATATAGGGAAACTAATGACAGAGTATTGTCAACACCTGTGCGATTCTAATTGGAGTGCAATTACTGTGAAGACACAACCAGACTAGCGGAATTAAAGTGCCTATGGTGAAGTGCCTAAGGGGAAGTGAGCTCACTAGGGAACACCCAGGAAAACAAAGACTGGCAGCGTGACATTACCCCCTCCCTACGGAGCAGCTACCAGATGCTCCACCTAAACCCAGGAAAACCCCAACAAAAAAAAAGGCAGGAGGGAGGTGGAACGGCGGCGGACCAGGGGGAGGGACGGAGGGACAGAAAACAGGGACAGGAGCAACCAGGAGGAATGGAAAGGTGCAACACAAAACAAGGAGTCCAGGAGGGAGGCGGACAGGTGGAGGCTCAGGGGGAGGGAAGGAGGGCCAGACTAAACTAAAAGGAACAGACAGAAACAGAACTCAAAAAACACAAAACATAAGTCCATGAAGGGAATGTTGAGGCGTCCACCAGGACGGAGCAGATGACCACCACATCTTTGTGGTCGAGGCCGGAGTCCGCCAGGGCGGAGCGGAAGACCACCACGGCCTTGTGGTCAAAGTCAAAGCCCTCCAGGGCGGAGCGGAAGACCACCACGTCTTTGTGGTCGAGGCCGGAGTCCACCAGGGCGGAGCAGAAGACCACCACGGCCTTGTGGTCAAAGTCAAAGCCCTCCAGGGCGGAGCGGAAGACCACCACGTCTTTGTGGTCGAGGCCAGAGTCCACCAGGGCGGAGCAGAAGACCACCACGTCCTCATGGTCACCGCCCGAGTCCCCCAGAGCGGAGCGGACGACCACCATGTCCTCGTGGTCACCGCCCGAGTCCCCCAGGGCGGAGTAGAAGACCACCACGGCCTTGTGGTCACCGCCTCGGGAACTGTATCGGGCACCGCCTCTGGAACAGCCTCGGGCACCGCCTCGGGAACTGTATCGGGCACCGCCTCGGGAACAGCATCGGGCACCGCCTCGGGAACAGCATCGGGCACCGCCTCGGGAACAGCATCGGGCACCGCCTCGGGAACAGCATCGGGCACCGCCTCGGGAACAGCATCGGGCACCGCCTCGGGAACAGCATCGGGCACCGCCTCGGGAACAGCATCGGGCACCGCCTCGGGAACTGCATCGGGCACCGCCTCGGGAACTGCATCGGGCACCGCCTCGGGAACAGCATCGAGCACCGCCTCGGGAACTGCATCGGGCACCGCCTCGGGAACAGCATCGGGCACCGCCTCGGAGACTGCATCGGGCACCGCCTCGGAGACTGCATCGGGCACCGCCTCGGCCTCCGGAACATTAGCGGGCACCGCATCGGGAACGGCCTCGGCCACCGCCTCGGCCTCCGGAACAGCAGCGGGCACCGCATCGGGAACTGCATCGGGCACCGCCTCGGGAACTGCATCGGGCACCGCCTCGGGAACTGCATCGGGCACCGCCTCGGGAACTGCATCGAGCACCGCCTCGGGAACTGCATCGGGCACCGCCTCGGGAACTGCATCGGGCACCGCCTCGGGAACTGCATCGGGCACCGCCTCGGGAACTGCATCGGGAACTGCATCGAGCACCGCCTCGGGAACTGCATCAGGCACCGCCTCGGGAACAGCCTCGGCCTCCGGAGCAGCAGCGGGCACCGCCTCGGCCTCCAGAACAGCAACCGCATCGGGAACGGCCTCGGCCACCGCCTCGGCCTCCGGAACAGCAGCGGGTACCGCCTCGGCCTCCAGAACCGCAGCGGGCACCACATCGGGAACAGCATCGGGCATTGCCTCGGCCTCTCGAACAGCATCGAGCACCTTCTCGGGAACAGCCTCGGCCTCGGAAACAGCATCGGGCACCGCCTCGGGAACTGCATCGGGCACCGCCTCGGAGACTGCATCGGGCACCGCCTCGGCCTCCGGAACATTAGCGGGCACCGCATCGGGAACGGCCTCGGCCACCGCCTCGGCCTCCGGAACAGCAGCGGGCACCGCATCGGGAACAGCCTCGGCCACCGCCTCCGGAACAGCAGCGGGCACCGCATCGGGAATGGCCTCATGGACGGCAGCCGCCCGCTCGGGAACGTTCTCCGGGTCCTGAGGAACAGTAGCTGCCTGTCTCCTCCTCCGCCCTCTACGATGGAGAGTCGGTGGCGTTGAGTCGGCCATCTTGTGCTGTGGTGCTGGGCTGGCGGCCATCTTGAGCTGTGGCGCTAGGCTGGCGGCCATCTTGGGCTGTGGGGCTGGGCTGGTGGCCATCTTGGGTTGTGGGGCTGAGCTGGCAGCCTTGTCTGGAAACTCTGGTGTGGTTGTTGCATCCCACTGAGCACGATGGTGCAGGTAATTGGTAAACCCCCAAAAGTCCAGGATCTCTAACCCCTTCATCTCCCATTGAGGTAAAGGATCATCCAGGCAATTATTAAACCAATCCTTTAGTGCTGCATCATTGTAACCTAACCCGACTGCCAAAGTCCAAAACAATTGCGCCAGGCCACCCACCTCCCTTCCCTCTTGATGAAGGGTGGTTAAGTTCCGGAATCTCCCCCTCCGTTCCTCCATGGTGGCTGGGGAACCGATTCGAAATCTCACACCGCTGGATCTAGGCATGATGGAGTCCTTCTGTCACGGTTGGGTTAAGGGAAAAACACAAGGAAAGGGTAAGATCCAATAGCAGGTAAGGTTTATTGCACAAACAGGTTAAATACAAAATAAAACTGTCTTGAGAGACAAACCAAACAAAAAGGGAACCGGATGAAACGGGGAACTCGGAAGAACGAGAAGGTAGAGGAAGTCTGGGGAAACGAGAGCATGAGACACATAGGGTAAGGACTCCATGATGACAACAGAGAAAGACAGCTCTATATAGGGAAACTAATGACAGAGTATTGTCAACACCTGTGCGATTCTAATTGGAGTGCAATTACTGTGAAGACACAACCAGACTAGCGGAATTAAAGTGCCTATGGTGAAGTGCCTAAGGGGAAGTGAGCTCACTAGGGAACACCCAGGAAAACAAAGACTGGCAGCGTGACACTAGTAGTATGACATGATCGACAGTGTCAAACGCAGAACTGAGATCTAGCAATACCAGCACTGATATTTTGCCAGAGTCACAATTTAAGCGAATATCATATGCTGTCTCTGTGCTGTGATGTGGTCGGAAAGCAGATTGAAAATTGCCCAGGTATCCATTTGAGTTTAAGTATTTGTTTAGCTGACTAAAAACTACCTTTTCTATAATTTTGCATATAAAAGGAAGATTAGATATTGGTCTATTAAAGCTCAATACGGTGTTATCAAGATTGCTCTTTTTCAGGAGGGGCTTAACAACTGCAGTTTTCAAGGAGTTTGGAAATGTCCCAGAAAGAAGTGAGGCGTTCACCACTTCTAAGAGATCTGCTTCTAAACAGTTAAGCACACTTTTGAAAAAAAAAAAAAGATGTGGGAAGTGTGTCAAAAAAGCAGGTTGATGGTTTTAGGTACTGCACTATTTCTTCTGAAATTTTACTATCAATTGCTTCAAAAGTAGACATAGTATCTTTTTGATATTGTGGCCAAATCTGTCTGACCTCTGCATTGCTTGAGGATGTGCCAAAAGCCTTCCTGATATTTATTATCTTCTCAGAAATGAAGGAAGCAAACTCATTGCATTTGCTGTCTGAGAGCATTTCACTGGAATCTGACTTGGGGGGTTTGTCAGTCTCTCAACAGTGGCAAAAATAGTGTTGTTTAAGGTACTGTTTATAAGGTCTGAGAAGAAAATCTGTCTAGCTGTGGCTAGTTTCACATTAAAAGCATGAAGGATGTCTTTATAGATGCTATAGTGAATTTCAAGTTTCATCTTTCGCCACATCCGCTTGGCTTCTCTGCATTGTCTTTTCAAAGTCTGAACTGTTGTTGATCTTCTCCAAACTGACTTCTGTCTGTTTGTTTTCTTACTGACTATTATTGGAGCAATATCATCAATAATATTCTTAACTTGTGAGTTAAAGGAATCAAGGAGAAAATCAACAGAGTCTGCCGAAATGCTTGGTGTTAAAGATATAGCCTCCATAAACAGTAAATTTGTCTTTTCGTTTATGCATCTCCTTCTGACAGAGACAGATCTAGATTCAGTGGTAGCAGAAAATGCTACGTCCTTAATAAAAATGGATGAAATGTTTAGACCCCTACTGATGATTAAGTCTAGAGTGTGTCTACCTTTGTGTGTGGGTCCATGCTTATGGTGAATCAGGTCAAGGGTATTTAGAACCATTATCATTTCTTTTTTAGTTTTGTTTTGTGCATTATCTATGTGAATATTAAAATCCCCTGCAATAGCAAAACAGTCAAACTCTGAGGAAATCATCGATAAAATTTCTGTGACCTCTTCAACAAAGGCTGGAGAGTATTTTGGAGGACTGTAAATAATAATAAACAGAATGCGTGGAGCACCTTTCAGCACAATTCATAGATATTCAAAAGACAAGTACTGACCAAATGACTCTTGCTTGCAATGATAGATATCTTTAAATAGAGCAGCTACACTTCCACCTCTCCTAACAGTCATGCAGACACTTATGAAAGTAAAGTTAGGAGGGGGTGCTTTGTTGAGGACTGTCTTCTAGCCATGTTTTATTTAGAAACATAAAATCCAGATTGTTTGTGGTTATAAAGTAATTGATTAGAAATTATTTATTTTTTAGTTGAGCGAATGTTTAAAAATGCTAACTTGATGACAGTGCTTTGTGTCTTTACATCGATCTTAGTTTGATGCATAATAGGCCACAGATTAGATGAGTTTACCCTACGGCTTGAAGAGGCCTTAGACTTTCTATCATGTGATAAAACTGAAATAGAAAAAGCTACAGGCACACTGGGTTCCTGCTTGTTCTGTAAACATTTGTGAATGTTGCTGCTATTATGTGATATCAGTTGTTTTTGGTTCACCTTCAGCAGATAGAGGGTTTGGGCCCTGGCGTTGTGGTAGGGGTCGGAGAGCTCTCACAGGAGCAGGTCCCACGGACTTTGTTTGTTGGGGGGCTGCCATTTTTTTGTTGATATCTGCGGGCTTGCAGCAACTGAGTGTGAGAGTTTAGTCCCAGCATACACCAATTCCTCCATTTTCTGTGAGAAGCACAGAAGTGGAGATGCTGGAGAGAGGAATAATGTCTCTGGTGTTTCCGGTGACTGTGATATGTTGTCCTGGCTTCCCTTGCTGTTTTCCAGAAAGTCTTCCTTTGGTGCTGTGTCTTGTAGCTGTTTTGATACACCACAGTGTGTCTGTGAGGAGCTCTTTGGACAGGGCTCAGCCAGGATGGTGTCCATCAGCAGTGCTTGTTGTGGCTGCATGGTGTTATCAGTGTCCTTGTGGGATATGTCAACCACATGATGACTCAGAACCGGTGTGTGTGTGGTGAATGGATTGACACACTCTGCTGAAGGATGTCACAGAGGGAAAAGTAGATATTGTCCTTAAGCACTCTAGCACCAAGTTTGTTTGGGTGGAGGCCATCTGGTTTAAACAGTTGTCTATGGCCACAGAAAAGATTGAAGTTGTCACTTCACTCCTTTTATATTACAAGATCTTTGTAGCCATGTGTTCAGCCCAAGCAACCGTGAAAACATATTTGTTCCCTTTGCATGACTGAAGTGACTGAACTTTGAGTCTTTGAAGTGTTTTAAAGAGTTCACTGAAGTCCTTCTTAAGGAGTTCTGAGTGCTCTTTCTGAATATCATTCTTTCCCACATGGATGATTATTCGATTTGCAGTCTTGCAGATTTGCAGTCTCTGATGTGAACAAGTTCCTTGTTCACATCAGAGACCATTACTTGAGGAAGGCAGCATGTTGTTGTAGTTCTGATACTGATGTTTCTGATAATAGAGTCACCCACTATCAGAGTCTGGGGCTCGGCTGCACTCTTACCCTTTGGGTCTTGCTCCTTGTTTGTGTCATCGATTAGTGTGGCGATCAGTTTCTGCACTTGGTATAAACTGTTGAGATTCAGAAGATTCATGGGACTCACAGGCTCTATTCTGAGAGGGTCCATGACGACGGTCATTGGAGTGTTCCGCCTGTTTTGGAAGTCCAGCAAGTAACTTTGTTTCAAGAACCATAATCCTTTGTAGAAGTTTGCAGCAATTCATGCAACAAGTAGATCCAACAGGAGGCATTTTCTCTCTTTTCTGTTTGAACGTAGGCGGTTGTTTTGCTGTCTCCGGAATGTAAGCTGCTGGCAGTGGGAGGCAAAGTCATCTATTTGTATTATTATTCCAGTGCCAAAGAGTTTTTAGTTTTAGTGTTTGTGCAAAAAAAATCTGTTGTTTGAGCACTGTGCTGATCTGCTGAATTAAAAATCTTAGAAAAATCAGGGAAAAGTACAGAAATAAAAAGCAAAGCACAGAGCAGTAAGCTAGAATGTCCGAATGGTAGCGAAGCTGTAAGCGGAAGTGATTGTCAAAGTCCACAAGACTTACTGAAGGGGTGGAGTGGGTGATGGAGGAGAGGATAAGGCCACTGAGAGACCGGGCAGAGATGGGAGAAGGGAGAGAAAGAGCAGGGATGCCCCACTGCACTGCAACAGACATCCAAGTAATTGCCCTCAGTTAGCTCCTGAATCAACCAGAGCTGGACAAGAGTGAATGGTGTCCTTATATTGAACGGAGACAGGAAGTAGGGTACGAGACTTGGGGGACTCGAGACACAAAGAAGCGCCCATCAGGATCCCCTGGCTTACTGATGGGCCCCTGCTTTTAACCCTTTCGAGTCGATTAACGCATATATGCGTTTTGAGTCATTTTCTCCTGATAACCCCGAAAAGAACTTAAATTACACTTTCAGTTTTAATCGTACAGATAAGAGCAATACATCAATCGAATCTGTAAAGAGTCTAGTTTTTTTGGGATACAGACATAATAACAAAAAACCTTTGTGCACTTATAAAATAAAGATAACAAACAAGGTGCGCTGTCTACAGTCTTTGTCTCCGCTGATCGTCATGTACAAACATTTCATTAAAATGAACTGTAACTCCGTGAATACTCAAAGAAGAGACATGAGAGAGATATCTATAGAAAGCCTGGAATGTCTCCTTTTAAACTAAACAGGTGCTGCCGAAAACAAATATTATATTCTGAGATAAAGTAATCCATATGAAAACAACGCAATGTCTGTTTTTCATATCTCCGCTCATTATATCTAATGTGACCACGCCCTCGCGCTGAACGCTCTATTCAGATTCAAACTGAAGCGCGCGGCTTGAATACGCCCACACAGAAGAAAAAGCAGCCAGACTATTCTTCAAGTTTTTATTTTATTTTACTGTTTGCTTCGCGATGAGAGGACTAAGACATAATTCACCCCAAAAAGGTGTGATGTGGTTGAGGATTTGAGAAATGGATTTCTTCAGAAAAAAGAATGAAGCACTTTAATCAGCAGAGATCATAAACATGAGTAAGTCTCTTTTTATTTATTTGTACTAGTTTTCACATAACGTGTAAACATTTTACTAGTCAGACTTTTTCCAAAGACTTTTTCCAAACTATAATTCCTGACTAAACGTATAATCAAGTGAAACATTATGAAGTTTCAATAACAATATACAATACTATACCATTCAAAAGCTTGATGTAAATAATATAAATGTGACAAATAGAGATAACTCTAACAAATGTAAAAACAATGCAGTTCTTTCGATTTATTCCCCCTAAAAAAACCTGAAAAATATTATCAGCTCTTTTCAACATTAATAATAATAATAATAATGATGATGATAATAAATGGGGTTTATTTGGTAGAAAATAAGATTGTTAAAAGGATTTCTGAAGGATTGTGTGACTGAAGTAAGGATGCCAAAAAAATTGTTTGAAAGTCAGCTTTGATTGTTCCTAATAAACTGTTTAACTGCTCCCCCAAGTGGATATTAAATTATGTTGTGGGATAATTAAATATATTCTTAATAAACTACAAACTAAAATTATATACTTTTATTTTGTTCTCACATTCTTTCTTGTAAGTCCTCCCTCAGTGGCACAGTTGAATGGGAGGCTCATTATGCAGCTCATTATGCAGGCCTTTGTCTTCTCAGGTGTAAATCACAATGATATTCATGATAGTTGACGCCTACTCGCATTTGACTTTTACCAACAAAAAGTGTTTTAGAAAATTTAAATCAATATATTGTTTTCTGTGAATGAGTAAACAAGATGATTTTCACATCATTCAGAAAGAAAAATTCTAGGCTACAAGCTCCAGTTCTCAACTTTTCCGGCAACCAATTTTATGTATGTGTTTTATTGCCTTATTCAAGTGATTTAACATTTTTAGTTTTTCACTAACCATGCATAACATTTTTTTTCTCAAAAATACAATCATGTACATGCATGCCTTTCACATATTATTATAGCCCAGTTTGTGCTGATTACAGTGATATTAGACTTTACCCATTTAGATATTTATAAGAAACTGAAAAAAGCACAAATGTCAGGGCATGACAAAACTTCTCAAGGCCCCAAAAATACCCTTAGACTCCAGAGGGTTAAAGATAACCAGATGGTTGTGTCCAGGCCTCCAACAATATAGGCAAAGACCTCAAACCAGTCGATCCTGCTTCTCCCTGACTGTGAGATGAACGTGTCCCACATGCACGGGCTCCGGGTCGACTACAGAAGGTGAGGCAGTGAGGGCAGAATTGGAAGCTCCCTAGCCCCAACGTCCATTAGAATCATGCAGTCCACCGCTGACAGCAATGATGAAGATGCCCGTCTACTTGCAGTGCCAGATCCACTAGGGAGTCAAAATCATGAGGCATCACATGAGTAACAATCTCCCCTTGGATCTCATCAACCAGCCCCTCCCAAAACCTGGTGCGCAAAGCAGCTTCATTCCAGTCACAGGCAGCCGCCAGTGTTTTAAACTGGAAGGAGTAGTCTGTGACTGAGTGACCGTCCTGTTTCAGTCATGCCAGTTGGAAGCCTACCTCGTCACCCTGAGGAGATTGATCAAACAGCTTAATCGTCTAGGCTTGGAAATCCTGAAATGGGATGCAGAATGGTGCACAAGCATCCCACACAGCAGTTGCCCATTCACTGGCCCTTTTTTTTCAGCAGGGTGATCCCAAATGCCTCCTGAGACTCCTCCGTGAAATAACAGTGGGGCTGGAGTGCGAAGACCAAGGAGCACTGGGACAGGAAGGCTCAGCACGAATTAGGATCTCCATCGTAAGGAGGAGGACTTTTGGAGTGGGGTTCTGGTTCAGCCCAAGGTGGAGAACAGATATCTGAGGAAGTAGATCATCTGGCCAGGGCCTCCTGCTGGAATTCCTGCACCAGGACATTGAGTTCAGCTACTTGGGCTGTCAGTAGGTCAACCTCCTTGGAGGTGACTATTAACTGGGAGGAATGCTGGCCAGGGAGAATGCCCTGTTGTGTCACAGTGTTCCTGACTTGGTCTGCTCCTGCTGAATCCATCTTTGGTCTGACAGTTCTGCCAGGGAAACACACGGATTCTATTTGCAGGTTCAACTCAAATTTATTTAATCTCAAACACCACTCCAGCCCCTCCACTAGGCAGGGTAGATGAAGACCAGTGCACCAGGACATAGAGTTCAGCTACCTGGGCTGTCAGTAGGTCAACCTCCCTGCATGTGGCCATTAACTGGGAGGAATGCTGGCCAAGGAGAATGCCCTGTTGTGTCACAGTGGTCCTGACTTGGTCTGCTCCTGCTGAATCCATCTTTGGTCCGACAGTTCTGTCAGGGAAACACACGGATTCTATTTGCAGGTTCAACTCAAATGTATTTAATCTCAAACACCACTCCAGCCCCTCCCCTAGGCAGGGTAGATGAAGACCAGTGCACACAGTTGTCAGGAGTGAATCACAGCATAAGAAGGCACTGCTGGAAATGCAGAGAGCAAATCTGCGGTTCTAGAAATTGTTCTAGAGTGATGATGCATACAGGGCATATTAATCAAAACATTCAGGGCTTTACTAAAACACTCAGGGTTTCAGGCCCCTAAGTCCACCCCTAGCACTGCCCTGCATAATCTGGGAGTTCAGTACATTAAATAAGAAAATCAATCAATCAATTAATTGCATTCTCTGCATAGTATGTATACAGTAGTGTAAAAAACAAAAGGAGTATTGTGCTAGTTTGGTTTTCTAAACATATCCAATCATACAGTACATCCCTGCTTTTCCCACTGCACACTCAAACATGCACGCACGCACAAACAAAGAGAGAGAGAGAGAGAGAGAGAGAGAGAGAGAGAGAGAGAGAGTCCCTCTAATACAATTATAGAATTTAATGTATTTACAACAATATTGACTGGGGTTGGAACACCCGATATGAAGAAGGATCAGGGGAAATAAAGCTGTAACTAAGGATTTGCATTGCAGTTATTTAGACAAAGCAACACCATATTCTATAGCAAACATGGGATGGCCTTACTCCCCGTATTGCTAGAGGAGGTAGTAGTTAAGTTTGTTTGTGCAGTAGATGCAGGCATGCATGCTCCAAAATTATAAATTTTCTGGGTTTACTTGGTCACTGTACACAACATTATCTCAAAATCAACCTGTGGCAAATTACTGTGACCTTGGACACTCTATCCGACGCACACATACTAATAGCAGAAGAGGAGGGGACGCAGAAATACATTACTCTTGCCAATACAACTACCCCTTGTGAAAAAGTGCACTTTTGTATTACTTCAAATCTTAAATCTTTGTACTTTTTAAGAAACTGTACATTTAGATAATATTGATGAAATAATGTACAAAACTAAATTGCAACTTTTGTTCATTACATCATTACAAATGTGTAATTACAAATTATATTTAAATCATTTTAGTTTGCCATAATTACCATTGCCATGTTACTAACAAAAAAATATTTCAATACATTTTAGTTTACAATAAATACTTGTCAGTTGGCTGAACACTTCAGAGACAATAGAAGTTATAATGAAATTACATATAAAGAGGTTATGTCTTACTTAAGTGGGTCAAAAAAACAAACAAACTCTAATTTCATCTAAATTCATTTAAAATAAAAGTAAACTATCAAATTTAATTAAATTGCAATTAACATGCAATTAAATGTCTAACATTGCATTTAGTTTTGCACTCATAAAGTATATTATTTAGTAAAAATCTTATGACTTTTCACAAGAGACAGCATACTGTACAGTCTATTGAAGCTATGCAATAATTCTCTCAATTTTTTAATTATATGTTAACATTATTATTATTACTTTTTTTAGGTAAACTATTACTTACATTGTATGTTAGTTTTCTCCACAATGAGGTATACTTGGCATTGGCTGGTAGTGTGTACAGTGTGTATGGATGAGTATGTGTGGCTGTGTGTTTATGAAAGTCAATCTTCCATCTGACTGTCTGAGATATGTGCAGCGTATCGCAAGCTAGATAAAATTCATTGTGCTATCAGTTTAATCAATTACAAAGTTACACAATCATATCCCATATATGATATTGTCATATCACATCAATCCTTACATCCTGCAGAACGTCTGAAAGCATGCACAAACCATCTTGTAGAGGCCCTAAAAGCAGAGGAAAACTGCTGACAAAACTGAAAACACTTTGGACGTCCCTTTAAAAGCAGTATGCCAGGAAAAAACTGCAAATGCACCAAATCCTCTTTTAATACACTTGCTATTAAGTCTTCTGAGGCCAGTGATGTAATGTCTGGTGACCGTGGTCACAAAGAGAGTCAAACACACATTTATATGCTCTCTACAGGACACTTTGTGATGTGTTTAAGTAGCTGTAACAGCAGTCTTACACTCTGATTTGCAGTGACAAAGTGACCAGAATTCATTAACTTTCAATAAGAATTGGGAATTGTTAGTGAAAGTTGGAGATGGATGTGGGCGTGTTGATAAAGTTTTAAGGAAACAATATAAAAGATTTAAGTGGGAACTAAATATAATATTTAAAAGAACAATTAACTGCATGTTTATTGCAATTACATGAAAATGTTTAAGTTTAAATTTATATTATAATTAAGTTAGTCAATCTTTAGAGTGCTTTTTTGACTCAATTAAATAGATCTTAATTATATCGGTGTATGTAATTTCATATTTGCTTCTGTTTTCACCCACCTGGTCATGTTCACTTAATTCATAAACTGTATTTATGCTTCCCACATATTGTAGAGGACATGAAGGGTTCAGACTTTTTGCTTTGAATAAATGGATGTTGCCATAGTGTAAAGAAAAGAAACTGCTCTTTGTAAATAATTGGAATCTTTTCTGGGAGAAACCTAGGCTTTTTCGTGCTGATGGCCTGCACCTCAGCAAAGTCGGAGTGAACTCCTATCAGACAACATCTCCAGGACGCTAAGCTCCATATGACTAGTAAGCCAATTCTCAAATAACTGCTATGAAGGTTTTTGTTCTACCAACTAAAATGATTTAAGTACTTGCACTGTCCAATCCATAAAGACTATGGGCCCTATCTTGCACCCAGCGCAATTGACTTTGTACACCGACGCATGTGTCATTCCTATTTTGCACCCGCGCAAAGCGCGCTTTTCCCTCCACAGAAGCACGTCGCTAAACTAGTGAATGAACTTGCGCTCCCTGGGCGGTTCAGCGCAAAAAAGGAGGCGTGATCCGGCGCAAACGATCCCTGGTGCTATTTTGTTGTTCCATTAAACAATTGCGCCACTGACCAGAAAAAACCTAGTCTAAAGTCAGTGGCGCGTTGCGCGTTGTTCATTATGCTATTTTAAGGGCGCATGCTTGGCCATAATGTATAGCGTGCACAACGCGCATACACTTTGCTCATGTAATCTACACAGATGCAACAGTTATTTTTGCAAATCATAAATTGTTACACTAAAAAAATATTAACACATGAGATGACGGAAATCATTGTGGTGTGCCACGAAGATGTGAAAAAAATAGGCATAAAACTAGCTCACAAATTATTCAGGCTAATTATTCTCCCATCCCCATACAACACAACTTCTCTGTCTTTCACTGCTCTTACAAGAACATCAGTCTCCTCGGCTGTGAACCGCTCCTGGCGTGCGCCTGGTAAATACGCCATAATAATAGCAATCCATAATGGAACTTGCGCACCTGGTTTTAAAGGGAATGTTGGATGACGCTCTGATTGGTTTATTTCACGTTACGCCCAAACCACACCCATGAATAATGAAGCTACTTCAGACCAACCCATTTTAGATTTGCGCCGGGCGCAAGAGCCATTTATCCCGCCGGGAAAATAGCAACAGCGCCGAGACCCGCCCACAAAGTTACTTGCGCTTCGCGCTTTGACACTTGCGTTTCAGATCGTTAAAATAGGGCCCTATGTCTGTTCCCAGGATAGTGAGGTCAAAATATAAATTTAATGCAGGATGTAGAAAAAAATCTGATCATGATTAAACCAGAAAATTGCTAAATAAATGAACAAAAAATATTTTCAAAGTTTGGCCTCCTAAACATTAGATCACTTGCAACCAAAGTTACTGTAAATGAAATGATCACAGATAATATATTTGATGTACTCTGCTTGATTGAAACCTGGTTAAAACCAAATTATTATAATGGTCTAAATGAGTCAACTCCACCAAGCTACTGTTATAAGAATTAGCCCCGTCAGACTGGTTGTGGCAGCGGTGTTGCAGCAATATATAGTGATATTCTCAATGTTACCCAGAAAAGAGGATACAGGTTTAACTCATTCAAAATACTTCTGCTTAATGTTACACTGTCAGATATGCAAAAGAAATCTATCATATCTCTTGTTCTGGCTACTGTGTATAGACCACCAGGGCTTTATACAGATTTCTTCTCAGACCGATTGGTTACTGTTGATAAACTGCTAATTGTACATTCACATACATTCACATCTCATACATTCACATTCAACATTCACGTTGATCATACAAATGATGCATTGAAACGTGTGTTTACTGGCCTAATAAACTCTTTTGGAGTCAAGCAAAATGTCATCGGGCACACTCATCATTTGAATAATTAGATAGATTTAAATGTATCGCTTGGAATCGATCTTACTGATATAGATATTGTACCTCAAAGTGATGTTACTGATCTCCTTGTATTGTGGATACTACTTATTACTGATATTAACTAAATGGCTACGCCATCATCCGGGAAGAACTATTGTTCCAACCACTAAAGATAGATTCAGAAATAATGCAACATAGGAGGCATGACAACGGAGTAGAGGATCCAAAAGCAAAGCTTTATTAAAAGTGTGGTCAGGCAGGGTCAAAATTCCAGAAAACAGTAATATCCAAAGAAAGTACAATGAAATAGTGCAGGGTCAGAAATAAGACAGGGAAACAAGGAACACGGTACACTACTGGCTTAATTCCCATTTTCTGAATGAATTTCTTCACTGATAATATAGATAACATCAGAAATACAATTATTATTACTGTAGATTTTGTACCCACTAAATTACTGAAAGAGATGCTACCTGTAGCAGAAGAAACTCTTCTCAATATTATTAACTCATTGTTATCTTTAGGTCACGTCCCAAAACCATTCAAGTTGGCGGTTTTTCAAGCCTCTTATTAAGAAACCACCACTAGATCCTAGTGAACTGGCAAATTACAAACCCACTTCAAATCTTCCATTTATGTCAAAAAATAAATAAAAATAAAAAATAAAAAATTGTGTCTACTCAATTGTGCTTCTTTCTGCAAAAAAAAAGAAAAAAAAAAGAAAAAAAAAAAGAAAAATATTCTCTAAGAAGAATTTCCCACCTTGTTAAAATGACAAATTGCTTCTTGCATCAGACCAAGGCTGCATTAGTTTTACTTGATCTTAGTGCTGCATTTGACACTTTAGATCATGACATAGGCCTACTTATATATCAATTACAAAACTATACAGGTATTCAAGGGCAGGCTTTGATGGGCAGGCTTTCAAGGGTAGGCTTTGATGCCCGATCGCTACCACTTTGTTTATTTACATGGGGAGTCTTCTCAGTTATCACCAGTGAGGTATGGAGTGCCACAAGGATCTGTCCTCTATTATTTTCAATGTTGCCCCTTGGTAATATTATTAGAAAATACAGCATTAGTTTCCACAGTTATGCTGATGATACTCAACTATATATCTCAACAAGACCAGATGAAACTTCTAAATTATCTAACCTCAAAAATGATTTAATATTCAGTGTTTCCGCGGGGTCTTAAAAAGTCTTAAATATAGTTCAATCAAATTTAAGGCATTAAAAAGTCTTAAATTGTACAAGAAAGTCTTAATTATGATTTCAGGAGGTCTTAAATTTGGGGATGTGGTGATTAAACTTCAAAAGGCTTACTTATGATTTCATTGAATAAACATGAGAGCTGCTGGTTTGTGTTCTGCGGTTACCATGGAAACAGTTATATTCCTACCAAATGCTCCACCTTCTTGCAGAGAATGAATGAGCATTTTCAAGACTGAGCATTTTCGAACTGTTGTTTTGTTCAGAGTTCAGAAAAATGCGAAAATCGACATGTTTTTACCCTGCAAAGATGCAGTGCTTTAAATGTGAACTGGTGGATTGATAAGTAGACAATACATTATAAAAATCGCAACATGGGGTGTGCAATATGTATATGGTCTGCAATAATATTGTAATTGTAGTGTTAATGAAGTGTGATTTGATACTATGAGTATATCATTTCAAACACAGCCACAGTGCTGTTTTGTGTCTCTTAGCAGCAGGATGCTGTTTTGTTCCCGAATGAATCAACCTTTTAAATTATTTGGTTCAATCTATTGACTCACTTATTAACTGTGACTTACTGCCGCCCACTGGTGGTTTTAATTTCACGTTTAAGATATCTTTTCATTTTTTTAATAATTTCAAACATCAGTTTTCAATATTTTATGTTTAAAATATCAAAACATTACTTATGCATTTATAACTGCATGTTAAGGTATTCCATGTCCCTCTAAGCTGCATTAAACAGTGTGTAAATGTAAATGACACTTCTAATACAACTTCTGTGTTTCCTCTGCATTGCAAAGATTAATTCTGTTGATGCTGATTTAATTTGCTTGGTAACGGCCAAAATGCAAGAATCTGACTTAAAAGATGGTGCACACTTTTAGAAAAAAATGACTATTAATTGATTATTTGATCATAAATGATTATAAATGATTAATTTCTATTACTGCTGTGAACTGACCACAAAGAATATGAAGAATATCAAAATAATTCAGGAATCAGCTGTCCACAGTAGTCCTTAAGATATCAGTACAATAACAAACTCAGCAAAATATAATTTAATTATCGTTATCGATAAGATCCCCGAATATTTTGGAGAAATCTTTTTTTTTTTTTTTTTTTTTTTATCAATATCGCACACCTATTATTTATGTTATTTAATTGAAATAATAATTTATTGATAACAATTGTTTAAATTAATATATTGATTAATACTTTTGGCTTTAAATGCTGAAATGTAAAGTTTATCATTTTATAAAACTATGCTTTTGTGAAAACTTGTATCTGAACTGTAAATTATGCTTTTTACAAGACTTTTATGGTATGGTACTTTATATGGTATTATAGACATTGCCCTACCCCACTCATATGGTATTCATTATGTGTTTAGGTCTTAAAAAAGGTCTTAAAAACCCTTCAATTTGAGCTTTAAAATCCTACAGATACCCTGAGATTGAATGATCAATAATTTTCTTCTATTAAATTCAGGTAAGACAGAGATATTATTTATTGGACCAAAGAACAGTACACATAATCTCTTGGATTACAATTTGCAACTAGACAGTTACTGTTATTTCCTCTACAGTCAAAAATCTGGGTGTTATATTAGACATCAACTTGTCTTTTGAAAATTATATTTCCCATGTTATAAAAACAGCATTCTTCCATCTTAGAAACATTGCCAAGCTATGAAACATTTTACTTGTTTCTGATGCAGAAAAGCTAGTTCATGCATTCATGAACTCTAGAGCTGAATCTTTCAAATGTATGAATTTACATCTATTCTATGTTTAAGAAGCTTTAAGATACTTCATGCACTCTCTCTAAATGGTGGCAGTCATGGCATGGATCCAGATGGCAGCCACAAGGCAGGAGATGCTGCACAGCAAAGGGGAGGAGCACACACACACATACACACACTCATCTTAATGAACACTCATACATTATTCATCACACACACTGGGTGCAGACAACACTTCTGTCAGGAACAGAAGGCATAGAGACTGTACTGAGTTTATTAGTATTAAATTGTAGGGGTTTATTTCCAAGATTTATTATGTTTGCTGTACATGTTCATCCACTCATTCCAATCAATAAATTCCATATCACATTTTCTTTCTGATGTGTCCGAGTCTAGACTCATGACTGTGTGGAAGAGTGTATGTTTGTGTGTGTAATTGTTGTAAAACATTTTTTTATCTTGGAGTTCTATAACAGTCACATTCTTTTGTGTGAGCTGTGTGGGATATTAAAAAACCTTGGCAGTGTGATAATGACATGCAGTGCCCTCCAATTATTCATACACGCTTGGCCATGGAGTAAAGACAAATAAATAAGAATTCCAAAAAAACAAAAAAAAAAACATTTTTTATAATAGAATAGAAGAAGAAGATATGATGAAGAAGAAAATCAGTACAAACTCAATAAAGTTCTAAGCACTTTTGGTGCTTGGTCCCAGAGGACACAATTTCAGGCCAGGAAATCTCACACACAATTTCCCTCTCTCCCTCTCCCTTATTCTTGACCACAAGTAAGTCTACTGTTACGAACAGAGCTGTGTCCACCTTGTAGCAAACCACCTCATTGCAATTTGTTGGGACAGAATATATACAGTATTGTTCAAAATAATAGCAGTACAATGTGACTAACCAGAATAATCAAGGTTTTTAGTATATTTTTTATTGCTACGTGGCAAACAAGTTACCAGTAGGTTCAGTAGATTGTCAGAAAACAAACAAGACCCAACATTCATGATATGCACGCTCTTAAGGCTGTGCAATTGGGCAATTAGTTGAAAGGGGTGTGTTCAAAAAAATAGCAGTGTCTACCTTTGACTGTACAAACTCAAAACTATTTTGTACAAACATTTTTTTTTCTGGGATTTAGCAATCCTGTGAATCACTAAACTAATATTTAGTTGTATGACCACAGTTTTTTAAAACAGCTTGACATCTGTGTGGCATGGAGTCAACCAACTTGTGGCACCTCTCAGCTGTTATTCCACTCCATGATTCTTTAACAACATTCCACAATTCATTCACATTTCTTGGTTTTGCTTCAGAAACAGCATTTTTGATATCACCCCACAAGTTCTCAATTGGATTAAGGTCTGGAGATTGGGCTGGCCACTCCATAACATTAATTTTGTTGGTTTGGAACCAAGACTTTGCCCGTTAACTAGTGTGTTTTGGGTCATTGTCTTGTTGAAACAACCATTTCAAGGGCATGTCCTCTTCAGCATAGGGCAACATGACCTCTTCAAGTATTTTAACATATGCAAACTGATCCATGATCCCTGGTATGCGATAAATAGGCCCAACACCATAGTAGGAGAAACATGCCCATATCATGATGCTTGCACCTCCATGCTTCACTGTCTTCACTGTGTACTGTGGCTTGAATTCAGAGTTTGGGGGTCGTCTCACAAACTGCCTGTGGCCCTTGGACCCAAAAAGAACAATTTTACTCTCATCAGTCCACAAAATGTTCCTCCATTTCTCTTTAGGCCAGTTGATGTGTTCTTTGGCAAATTTTAACCTCTTCTGCACATGCCTTTTTTTTAACAGAGGGACTTTGCGGGGGATTCTTGAAAATAGATTAGCTTCACACAGACGTCTTCTAACTGTCACAGTACTTACAGGTAACTCCAGACTGTCTTTGATCATCCTGGAGGTGATCATTGGCTGAGCCTTTGCCATTCTGGTTATTCTTCTATCCATTTTGATGGTTGTCTTCCGTTTTCTTCCACGTCTCTCTGGTTTTGCTCTCCATTTTAAGGCATTGGAGATCATTTTAGCTGAACAGCCTATCATTTTTTGCACCTCTTTATAGGTTTTCCCCTCTCTAATCAACTTTTTAATCAAAGTACGCTGTTCTTCTGAACAATGTCTTGAACGACCCATTTTCCTCAGCTTTCAAATGCATGTTCAACAAGTGTTGGCTTCATCCTTAAATAGGGGCCACCTGATTCACACCTGTTTCTTCACAAAATTGATGACCTCAGTGATTGAATGCCACACTGCTATTTTTTTGAACACACCCCTTTCAACTAATTCAACTAATTGCCCAATTGCACAGCCTTAAGAGCGTGCATATCATGAATGCTGGGTCTCATTTGTTTTCTGACAATCTACTGAACCTACTGGTAACTTGTTTGCCACGTAGCAATAAAAAAATATACGAAAAACCTTGATTATTCTGGTTAGTCACATTGTACTGCTATTATTTTGAACAATACTGTATATTTATTCTTAAATACCTTAGATTTAACAAACCTAAATTTCATACAGATATATTAAAACACATTTTTCAAAGTGCCTAGATGCCAAAACTTGTACAATATCCTGAAAAATCCTAATACTGAACACACTTTTACATTATTAGGCTGTGACTCATTATTTTTGTGTTGCTGTCTGCTATCTCCTACCTATACAATAAATATCATCTGAATATCCGTCTGCTAAATTTATTAATGTAACGTTACAATTGATGATGTCGTTTAGCACAGTATTCTGACTGTTGATAATAATGGGGTGTTTTTAACAGGTACTAGCATTTTAATACTTAAATATATTTATAAAGACAAAATTACAGTAACCTAAAACTGACCTGCACTTGAAGCCCTAAACAGTTCAATAATTTCGTTACATTTCACAGCTGCTTTTGGCCACTTCCTCATCTTCATATTGAGTCTCGCACATCGACTCTGTTTGAAACCGTTTGACGGAAGCACGGAACAGACAAGCCGATTAATAAAAACAAAAAAACAGGGCAACGGGCCGAATCAGCCACATGGCCAGTGCTCCTGATAACCTTTCTAGCCTGCTTGGTCCTCTAATTAATTAATAAATATTCTTAATTAAAATTCTTAAATATTCTTAATAAATATTGTAGGAATGGTCTACATCTTCCTTCCTGAAAAGCAGATTTTTTGAAATTGTCTAATGACTGAAGGTATCACCTTTAAGGCCTGTTCACACAAAGGACTAAAAGATAACGATGAAGATATTCTAAAAATCATTCTTAATATCAAAGAATAGCAGAGTCCACACCATAGCTATAACGATAAAGGCACAGAGAAAATATATTGTTGGAATCACTTTCAGAATGATTTTCATTGATCTGGTAGCCTACTTAAGTCAAAAGACGGGTTTAGGCTACTTTGCCCATCACCCATTATAAATCATCTAGCATGAGCTATAAAGCTGCAAAATGCATTTATTTACACATATTCGAGAATCAAGACACAAAAAGTGGTACTTGAGACCCACTCAATGAAACTATTCACTCATATACCTAATACACTCATATACCTACAAGTACATTATGTACTTTAAAGTCAATTTGCTATTGTGAATTGTCTACATGAGGAGGCTATAATATACCACTAATATTTAAATTTTATTATGTTGTTTTCCCTTTCTGTCTCTGAAATGTTTTATTTTCATGCATAAAGAAAATATTGTGCATAGTGTACCTATCACATACTGCAAACTTTTAGATGTTGTGTGGTAGAAATTGGGCAAACAAGATTGAATGAGTTATGAAAATTGTTATGTTAAGTTATAAAATGCAGGTCTTACCAATGGCATAATGCCAGCTTAAAAATCATGAAATCATTTTTAATTAAATCTCATTTAACATAGTTTTCCACACAGTTTGTTTTAGTCAAATGTCAAACTTATACCTGCCCAAACTATATAGTTTCATACCCATGGTATCAGGTAGCCCACATTAGACAATTTTGCTGTTGATTACTATTTTCATATTTATATACTTATTTTTTTATTTAATTTTTTTTTAGAAAAGGCCAACCAAATGGATAAAATACCTTTTCTGGTAAAAGTGAAATAGAACATGTGAAGAAATCAAGAAATTTTAAGACTTAAAGAGAGTTCAAAACAAAGCAGTTTGTTATATCCGGTTCTTGAACGAATCATTCGATGTAACCGGATCTTTTTGAACCAGTTCACCAAATCAAACTGAATCGTTTTAAACGGTTCGCGTCTCCACAAGCATTAATCCACAAATGACTTAAGCTATTAACTTTTTTTAATGTGGCTGACACTCCCTCTGAGTTCAAACAAACCAATATCCCGGAGTAATTCATTTACTCAAACAGCACACTAACTGAACTGCTGTGACGAGAGAACTGAAGATGAACACCGTGCCGAGGCAGATAACAAAGAACAGGATGAATCGTTCGCTTCAATGGAGGGAGCTCTCGGACTAAATCTAAAATATCTTAAACTGTGTTCCAAAGATAAACTGAGGTTTTACGGGTTTGGAACAACATGAGGGTATGTTATTAATGACATAATTTTGCTATATGGGTGAACTATCCCTTTAAAGTCACATTTGGACCCTCCGAGTGGGTTTTATGTGTATCTGTGTTGGCCAGATGGGAAAAAAGAGAGATGATTGGACCGCTGGTGCAGTGGAAAAGGTCGCATTGCTCTCCATACAGGGTTTAATGCAACTGCCCCTGCAAGAAACTGCAGGATCCACTATGTGAGTGAATGTGTAGAATGTGTGGTGAACTTGGAATCTTGACACCTTGAGGATTAAGTGACCCACTTGGCATATAAGATAATAATGCAAGATATTGGCTGAATGAATGAGAGGATGAAAGAAACTAATAAATAGAGGCAGTTGTTTTCATCTGTCAGCACTGCAGTGTCTTTATCTCAGAAAGTATTTGGATATTTAAGCAAACAGGCCACGGTTTTGCTAGCTAGCATGGGCTTGTTAGTGGTCATTATATATATATATATATATATATATATATATATATATATATATATATATATATATATATATATATATATATATATATATATATATACTTTTTTTACTCATTGTACTTTTTAGACCTATATCTTTTGTACTATAATCTTGGGACAGATTGGGTTAAAAAAAATATAATAAAAAATATAATTAACATAGCTGTTAGAAAAGCTCACATATGATCATTCACACTGTTCTTATTCGGTTGTTAAGTATGACGTCACGTAGCAGCGATTCCGTGTCCAAACACTCTATCAGTTACCACGAGAAAACAACAAAAGGTGCTAATATAAACTCACAATGTGATAGAATAGCGTAAAAGTTATAATCTTAACCTTTAACTCCATACTGAAGTCCCAGATAGCCAGACAATGAAAATATAAATATAAATAATATATATAAAAATTATTTGTGTTTGGGACGCTGTGAGCACGGAGACTGTAGTGTATACCGTAAGTTTGAAAGCGTTTAGCTTAAATGATTAATATGAATAAACAGTGCTCATAAACGGCTCCTGGGGTAGTATCAGGGGGCAAGGAACTCGACCGGAAGTTGAAGTCGGGTGGGGGCTGCCATCTTTTAGCAGAACTTCACTTGTGTTAGCATTCCCATTGACTCCCATTCATTTTGGTGTCACTTTGACAGCGAATAACTTTACATCTGAGGCGTTTAAAGACTCCGTTTGTCCATTATTTATTTCTAAAGATACACGACAATGTATAAAGGGCTCCATTACCTTCTATGTTACATTATGGCCCCGTATAAACAGTTTTTGTAAAAAATAGGCAAACGATTGCGTCATAACCACTCGTCTCTCTGTCGCATTACCGTACAGACAGGAGGAGAAGCTCGCAGGCAATTAACTTAATATGGCGTACTGGCGTTACATTTTAAAATACTATACAAAATAATTAATCAGAATACTTACTCCTGCTCACTCACGCCAAAGAACTCCCCGCTCAAGCTCGCTGTCTCTGCAAGATTAACGATGGCAGTTTTCACGCACAGCCACTTAGAAGATTTACATCTGTCAGACAGGTTGCTGACGTCGTCAACCTTCGTTTGAGTCTGCGCGTCAGAAACGGAAGTGCTAAAAAACGCTAAAAATGGGCTTCACTTGTCTCAGTTGAGTTCCAATGGGGTCGCTGTGTCCATTTCTTTTACTGTCTATGGGTAGTATTCTCAAGTGAAGCGAGTTGAGGCTTGGACCCGGAAGCAGCGCTTCTTACGTCATCACTTAACAACCAAATTGAATCCATTCAATATGACAACGACAACAACAACAATAATAAATCAAGTTGTAAAATATATTTTTATTAGCGCTGTCAACGAATAAAAAAAAAAATACATTAAATCAAATTGATTACATTATGTATCATTTAATTAACTGAATTAATCACAAAATAATTACGCTTCAGTTTGGGCTGAGAAATTACCCCCAGAAAGTCATTTAAAGTCATTATTATGTTAGATGAGAAATGCACTGAGTAGTCATTACAAAAACTCACTTTAGAAAGAAATATTTACATTCAACATTGCATAAATAATGATAAATACATATTTTTTTATGAATACTAAAATTTGAAATTATTTAAAAAAAATGAAATTATAATCTGAATATGAAACTTGTTAATGGCATCTTAATGAGTGAATCATTCATTCAAGCGATTCTTTAAAATGACTGATTGATTAAAAAAACGAAGTAAATTATGTCATCACGAATGGGTCAATGAATCATGGTCCCACTTGAGTTGCTGAAAAGATACAGATAACTAACCCCTGCTGTGTATTGTTCGGAGATGCAAACAGTTCTTCTGTGGCTTTGTTCGGAACGATTTTCATTTCGCGATATTGAGCAAAACAGACAATATTATCAATAAAATTGAACACAGTATTAACTTCTTGTTTATTGAACTGTTGTATTAAATCAATATCACATTTGTAATTGTGCAGATATTCAGGAAAGAAACAACACTCTTGCTTATTTGATATTGCTGAACTATAATACATTATATAAAAATAAGACAATACATAGAAATTTTTCCCTCATATTTTGAATTCAGCAAATAACTGTCATTGTCTCACATCATGTTCATCATCAATGGCATGCACTGTAAGATGATATACAGGTCACATATAAAAGAACACAGTACCGCGTCAACCACTAAAACTAGGATCTATTTTGCTTGTTTTGATAACCCAAAGGACATGGTTCTCATTTCATTGCCTGTTCTTAATTCTTAACTTAATTCTTCTATTAAGTTTTTTTTTTAGAGTTTAAGGTGCCAAATAATACAAGCATTCTTTGAGGGTAAACTGCATACCTGAAGATTTTCTTTACAGTTCTGTATAAATTACTGTATAAATTATAAATCAAATCCCACATGAATGGAAACAAAGCTATCATATGTGATAGCCCATTATACAGCAACCTAATTTACAGTCATTTTCACAGGTCTACTGCAGGCAGAGAAGCCAGATTTGTCAGTTGTTGATAGTGTCTGTCCAAACAGTTAGTCTGAAGGGTCTCATTGTTCTGGCCACATTCACTGTGAATGAAAAAGAGAGACTGATGAATTGTAGAGACTCAATGGCTCAGTAAGTCTACAGCCGCAAGTCTCCTCATTAATACCTGGGTTGACAGTGAGAGGCAGAGAGAGCAGAAGATAGAAATCGTTCATCTCTCAGCATGCTAATCAATAGATCTTTTGTGTGACTGGAGCGTGATTGAGCTGTCAGAGCAGGGTCGCACATCTCACAGCCATCATCAGAGCACTACTCTCACTTTATCCAATGTGATCTCATAAGTATTTGATTGTGTTTTTTTGTGTGTGTGTGTGTATGTGTTTGTCCTACCACACATACTGTACAGTACAGATATACTGTACAGCACAATGTTTTAAAACAATTAACATTCAGTGATATTGTTGATTTAACTTCTGGATAATGACACTATCGTTGCAATATCTATACTATTATAGAAGTACATTGAATCAACATTGAACTAACTTGAGCTGAATAATGGTATAATTGTCTCCTGTAGAGCTGCTTATAGCTGAATTGAACTTGCATGTCTAAGAGCTGCTATTTTTGGTCAGTCTGTTTTTTTTACCCCTTGAATTATTTACACTGTTGTTTTGTGAAAATTGGATGTGGATTATAGAGTGGATTATATAGAGTAGAAATTCCATAGTTTTACATGGTTTCTACCGGGTCCAAGATGGTTGATCAGTTAGACTAGCAGCTGGTAGGGTCAATTATTTTAAAGTACCATATTTCAAAAACCATCTTGACCCCCTTAAGATGCAATGACTTGGTTATGACCTCTAACCCTCTGTGCAGTCTTTGAGCAGACTACTTTTCATGCTCTTTCATCATCATAAAAAACAACAACAACAACTGATTGTCACTTTATGCATGTTGAACAATCATATTCTATTTAGATTCATGCTTTCCCAATCCTCCAGCAGATTACAACAATATGGTGTAGTTTGTTAGAGTGTAAACCACTGCAGTGAACTGGTACCATCAGAATGAGAGTTTAAACAACAGCATCACAATAATCCACAAGTAATCCTCATGACTCCAGTCAACCGATTAATGTTTTGTGAAGTGAAAATCTGTGAAATAAAACATTACATAAGAAGGATTTACTTAAACTAAGTTTATCCTTCCTTTACTGACAAATGGTGTACTAAGTGAAACAACTGTAATGTCAGATTAGGTAAATGTTTTATTTGTGTTATGTTTAATAGTGTTAAACATAAACTTGGTATCAAGTGTAAAATTAATTAAAAACATTAACTTAAAAAAAGTTGTTCTCTCTCCCATTTATTTTATTTATTATTATTACTGCATTATATAATTTTATTTAATTATATATTAATATTACTATTATTTATATATGCACAGCATATATATAAACAAATAGCCTACATTGTGGGTTGACCCAGCAGTTGACTTGTACTGTAAGTATTGTCTGTTATGTGTGTGGGTGTGTGTGTGTTTGTGTGTGTGTGTGTGTGTGTGTGTGTGTGTGTGTGTGTGTGTGTGTGTGTGTGTGTGTGTGTGTGTGTGTTTGATGAATGGCCCATTCACAGCAGGGGAAATCAGGCTCATGGAGAGATGAGGCTATCTGCCTGGTGGCTTTGTTGAAGCAGTGGGCAGGTGCCCTGTTTAAACACTTGTTAGGAGATGACATGGATATAAAGACAGAGGACCCAGTGGAGCAAGTGAATAACAGTGATTCTTTAGGCCAGACTATGTTATATGGGTTGTTCTCAGCAGAGGGACAGGTCAAACTGCTAAAAATGTGGTCTTCAGTGGAACATCTGGTGGGTCATTATAGCAAATGGATGCTATTTGGTGCATTTGAGCCCATAAATAACATGTAAACAATAACGTTGTGTCACCAGGTTCTCATCAACCCTGTTATATTTATGTTATCACAAAAAAGGTAATTCTGTCAAAATTATCTTATTTTTATTACTTTAATATATCATATTTTATCTTATTTTTATAGCTTTATCATTGTTTTTTTTCATTTGCTATTATAGTTTTATAATTACCACATTATATGATCTATTGTTAATATTTTCAATGAAAAGTTATTTTTAAATGTTCTATTTCATTTTAGTTTTAGTGTAATTTTGTTGTGTGTGTTTGTAATTTCAGTACTTAAACTTAGTTATTTTATTTGGTTTTATTTCCTTTCAGTTAATTCTTACTTTGTTTAAAATAATTAAAATGTTTTTAATGGGTTTAGTTAATTTTATATATATATATATATATATATATATATATATATATATATATATATATATATATATATATATATATATATATACACACACACATTTAGTTCAAAATACTAAACTTACTGTGAACTGTAAAAACAAGTCTGTTTCCTTTCTGAATGCATATTTACATCAAAACCCAATATATTCTTATTGGGAAAACTATAGTTTAAATATGTGCCACACAATGACACATGAATTGCTTCAATTAATGGCTTAAAAAAGTAATGTTTTAATTTTTCAAATTTTTCTTGATAGTCGCTTTAAATTTCATTACTTTACACAGACAGCCCTAATTAATATATCAGCTTAGCTTGAGATGGTAAAAAGCACACATCATAGAATAACCATGATACATGCATAAAAGCTTCCCTTTAGCTTTCATCATGAACAAAGGCAAGTGAGTATATATGATATGAGTAATGTACTCATTTAAGATGCTCTGATGATAAAAGTTAAGTGTGAATTAGAGGCAGGAGACAAACAAACTGATCATGTCTTTTCTCCTCCAACAGTTCTTTGTATTCTAGGAGGGGTAAAACATCACAAAGGAATTGGAGAGAAAAAAAACACACACCGAGAGTTATTAAAATTCATGTGCACAGCTCAGCTTCACAGCAGATGTCGGCATAATTAAAGAGAGAAAAAAAGTATGAAATTAATTTCAGTTTTAATGTAAATTTCAGTGATTGACAGAGCTGTGCTAATCACCACTCATGTACAAAGAAAATTTGCACACCCAAATGCCACACATAAAAACATAGACACACACATACACAAACAAATATATACACTACAATTACACATTAAGACTATCTCGACCACCAAGTTATACACTAGATAATGCATTTTCACAGGTGCATTAATTACATTTTATAGATTTGATTCTAATGTGCATGCATTACGGTCAGAAACACCTTTTTTTGTTTGTTGTTTTTTTTTTTTTTTGTATATGCATGCAATGTCTTTGTGTCCTCTCATATTCTTCTATTCTCATGTGTGGTGCATCCTCACACATGTTCCCGGTCCCCTCACAGATGGAGCCAAACACAGCCACCACACGCCAGCTGTCCAGGATGCAATTATGATGGGCTAACTGCCTGGGGAGAGGGACCAAGCCATTCATAATTCACCACTCATACTAAGGAAAAGAAAAGCAGAAAAACCTATAAAGCACCTATTTGTCTCTCACAGAAACTAATTTAAGCTCAGCTTGTCATTGTTTGATGTGGATATTGTCTTGTGTATGTTAATACAGTGCTGTGCTTACTGTCAGGAGTGTGCATATTTTAAAAACCACAGATATTACACATTTTTGGATGTTTCTTCTACTACATAAAAAAAAAAATTAAATGGGCATTTATTTTATTTAATGTGCAACTTTATATTAATCTAATTGAGAATCAAATGCTACGGTTTAAAAAAAAAAATGTTCAGTTTGTCTAAATGCAAATAACAGCCCCCAAAGGAAAAATGAAAAGAAACTATTTTGTTTAAATAGAATTTTCGCTTCACACCAGCGTCGATGTGCAGAACACTACTGGATAGCTTTACTGATTTCAGAAAATATTGTGGGTTATATTCAAAGCCGATCCTGGACTTCTGGGAGCCCTATGCAAAACTTTGCATTCATTTTAAGACGTAACTGATGTGTTTAGTTAAAGCTCACCAAGATGTTTTAACATATACAAAGCACAAAGCCTATTTTTGTCCGGAGACTGTATATGACAGTCACGTTGCATGATTTGTCTGATTTGGATGTTACACAGAAAGGGAAACAGCAAACCGCATTAAAGTAGTGATGGGAAGTTCCGATTATTTTATCAGTTAGGACCTTTAAGTCTCGTTCAGCAAAATGAATGAATCTTTTTCTGAGTCATTTTGTTCATTTTAGCTAAATGTAATTAAAATGTTTCTTGTTACTTCCCTAACACATCTACTACTTATGCAAACACTGATGATACTACAAAACAATACAAAACTAAAATGCTATAAAAACCGAAAAGATTCATTCATAATTAACCTGGGTCTTTAACCCAGCGGTTTTCATCTCTAGTCCTTGTGCCCCCTGCTCTGGATATTTTACATGTCTCTGTTGTTTAACGCACCTGATTCAGATAATCAGCTCTTTAGAAGAATGCTCCATGCCTGAACCGTGTTCCGATTGACATGGTCCCTACACAGTGTTCATTGCACCCTAATGTGTTTGGAGTGTGAGGACTGGAGTTGAAAACCACTGCTTTAGCCTATGATTAGCTCACCTCACCTCTTATCTGACAATTCTTCGGTTTGAGGTATTCCTTCATCATGGAACAGACCCATACACTAAACCTATCCTGTCTGAGCCAGAAAGAGAATTGATTAGTTCATCTTTCGAGTCTTTTGCATCGTTTGTTCTTTTGTTTCGTGACAGCATTGGATATAGAAATGAATTTCCTTACAAATGGGTGCACAGTTATTATTATTATCATTATTATTTACATTTTCCAGCTCAGACTGTATAGGTAAAGCTTGTGGGTTTGTCAAGTGATGGACGAATGACTCGAAAAACCCGAAGACTCAAGAGATGAACTAATCAATTCTCTTTTCAGCTCAGACTGCACTGACTAAGTATGGGGCTGTCACATGATGAACGACTCGAAAAACCCAAAGACTCAAAGCAGGTGAAATAATTTCAGCACCGAACCCATTGGATGTTGCGCATGCATGAGTGAACGAATCACTCCTCGAGATGACTCGTTCGTTCAGAGTCTCATTAAAGATTAGTTATAACTTAACGAATCATTCAAGAATGACCAATCAATACATTACATTTACATTTACATTTATTCATTTAGCAGATGCTTTTATCCAAAGCGACTTACAGATGAAGACAGTGGAAGCAATCAAAAACAACAAAAAGAGCAATGATATATAAGTGCTATAACAAGTCATAGTTAGGTTAACACAGTACACGTAGCATGGGATTTTAAATAATATAATAAATAAAAAGAAAACAGATAGAATAAAAAGAATAAAAAATAAAAGAATAGAGCAAGCTGGTTAGAGGTCTTTATACATAAACACACACATACAGTACATATATAATTGCATAATAAATTAAAAGAAAATAGAATACGAAAAGATTAGAAAGGTAGTTAGATTTTTTAAAGAACAGAATTAGAATAGTGAGTGTTAAAGTTAGAGTGTCAAATTAAGATGGAAGAGATGGGTTTTAAGCCGATTCTTGAAGATGGCTAAGGACTCAGCTTCTCAGATTGCGTTGGGGAGTTCATTCCACCAGAAGGGAACATTTAATTTAAAAGTACGTAAAAGTGACTTTGTGCTTCATTGGGATGGCACAATCAAGCAACGTTCACTTGCAGAACGCAAGCTTCTAGAGGGCACATAAGTCTGAAGTAACAAATTTAGGTAAATAGGTGCAGAGCCAGTGGTAGTTTTGTAGGCAAACATTAATGCCTTGAATTTTATGCGAGCAGCTATTGGAAGCCAGTGCAAATTAATAAACAGAGGTGTGACGTGTATTTTTTTTGGCTCATTAAAAATTAATCTTGCTGTCGTGTTCTGAATTAATTGTAAAGGTTTGATAGAATTGGCTGGAAGACCTGCCAAGAGAGCATTGAAATAGTCCAGCCTGGACAGAACAAGAGCTTGAACAAGGAGTTGTGCAGCATGTTCCAAAAGAAAGGGCTTGATCTTCTTGATGTTGAATAAAGCAAATCTGCAGTATAGGACAGTTTTAGCAATGTGGTCTGAGAAAGTCAGCTGATCATCAATCATAACTCCAAGGCTTCTAGCTAGATTTTGAAGCAGTTATGGTTGATGTGCCTAACTTGATGGCGAAATTGTGATGGAATGATGGGTTTGCTGGAATCACAAGCAGTTATGTCTTGGCAAGGTTGAGTTGAAGGTGATGGTCCATCATCCAGGAAGAAATGTCTGTTAGACAAGCTGAGATGCGAATAGCTACCGCCTGATCATCAGGATGGACTGAGAGGTAGAGTTGAGTGTCATCAGCATAGCAGTGGTATGAAAAGCCATGTTTCTGAATGACAGAACCTAATGTTGCCATGTAGACAGAGAAGAGAAGTGGTCCAAGAACTGAGCCCTGAGGCACCCCAGTAGTTAGATGTTGAGACCTGGACACCTCACCTCTCCAAGATACTTTGAAGGACCTATCTCAAACCATTGAAGTGTGGTTCCTGAGATTCCATTTGCCAGTAGGGTTGATAGGAGGATCTGGTGATTAACCGTGTCAAAAGCAGCGGACAGATCAAGCAGGATAAGTACTGAAGATTTGGATTCTGCTCTTGCCAGTCTTAGAGCTTCAACAACTGAGAGCAAGGCCGTCTCAGTTGAATGTCCACTTCTGAAGCCAGATTGGTTGCTGTCAAGGAGATTGTTGTGTGTGAGAAATGTAGAGACTTGTTTGAACACAGCTCGTTCAAGTGTTTTTGCAATAAAAGGAAGAAGGGAAACTGGTCTGAAGTTCTCTAAAAGAGATGGGTTGAGGTTGGGTTTCTTAAGTAGTGGAGCTATACGTGCCTGTAAAACAATGGATAGTTCACCCAAAAATGAAAATGTTATGTTTATCTTAGGTCCGGGACTCGATTAAAAAAACTAATCTAATTAATTAGAGGCTTTGTAATTAATTAATCGAAATTAATTGCATTTTAATCGCATATAAATATTTGACCTGAGAACAGTGAGAAATATTTTTTTTTCACATGGATTTATAGTATACCATTGAATAATGACTGAATACATAAGCTTAAGCAACAAAATATTGTTTATTTTTGTTTAACCAAGTCTAGCAGACCAGTGCAATTTTTGCCATTAAGCTTTAGCATATTTAGAAACAATTTAGAAATAGTACATTTTAGAAATTCTTATAGCTTATAGGTGCTGGAACCTTCTGTAAAGTGTTTTTTTAAGTAAAACACAATACTGTCAATTACATTCAGAACATTGGAAACCATGACTATTAGAAAACATCTCTCTGTTGCTTCAGAGGCCATAACATACTAAGTTCAACTCTCAATAACCTTGGCCAAAACTATAAAGAGTATAATCGGTCCGCCGGAACTAATCCAGTGAAAAACGTTCCGCGGTGCAAAAATAAGTTATTAAAAATGCGGGAATTTTTTTTCTGTAATTAATTAATCTTAATTAACACGTTATTTTTTGTGTAATTAATTAATCTCAATTAACGCGTTAAAGTCCCGGCCCTAGTTTATCTGCTTACCCCCAGGGCATCCAAGATATTGGTGACTTTGTTTCTTCAGTAAAAAAAAAAAACAAAGATTTTTAACACATACCATTGCAGTCTGTCGGTCTTATAATAAGGTAGATGGGAATCAAAGCTTTGGGAGTAAAAAAAAACAAACAAACACAAGCCAAATTAAACACTCCGGCTTGTGATGATACATTGATATGTAAAGACACAAAACCATCTGTGCAACCAGTCTGTGCAAGAAACTGAATGTCCACAATGTCCGAACTGTCTGTCCTGAGCGTGTCCTGAGCGCATTCTCAACAGCAGGTGCCTGATGTGTCTTCTTCTTCTTCTTGCTTAACGATGGATCACAGACTTATAAGTGCTTTTCAACCATCCAATCTATTAAATGAACCACTGACACTCCTAATTGAGATTGTGGAGAGAGAAACTGAAGGAACAAAATCACCTACATATTAAATGACCTGGGGGTAAGCATATAACCATTTTACTTTTTACTTTTTACTTTTACATTTTACTTTTTGGGTGAACTATCCCTTTAAGGAAAGAATCATTCATGTTTTCATAACCACTGGCCAAAATAAAAAAACAAAACTAAAATTAAATAATTGTTGAGATCAAGGGGGCCCTATGCAACATGTGTACTATGTGTATAGGAAGGATTTGGCTCTGGTTTTCCTAATGTTAATTTTAATTTCAGTCAGGTTTCTGTTGAGTTATCACAGTTTTTAAAATTCATATTTCATATCTGAAAGTCTGGGTTTAGGGAAAAGGTAAAAAATACAAATAAAAAAAAGTATCAAATACATAAAAGTTTGTATATATATATATATATATATATATATATATATATATATATATATATATATATATATATATATATATATATATATATATATATATATATATATAAATAAATGTTTCGGGTTCAATATAATATTCAATATGTTATCAACAGAGTTTGTGTAAGACAGTTGATAATTTACAAAAAAAAAAAAAAAAAAAATACATTCAATTGTGACTGTAGTCAACTAAAACAGGAATCCCACTCCAGAATTGACAATTTAGGCAGCTAGACAAGCTTTAGCAAAAATATGAACTTCGCCTTTCTTGTCTGTACTGTAGTTTATTTATGTAACTTGCTCCATAAAATATATTGCTATGATTACTTCTATGGAAATCACTGTTGTATGGATGACGTTCATTGCAGCTGTGACCCTCTTTTTAGTTTATCCATTTATCAGTTTGTTCTGAATTTACTACATACAGTGAACCCAGAGCTTGCTAGAACTGCTTGTGAGAGCATCGATGTGTTTTCTTGCTGCTTCTTCTAAGATTAAAAGAAAAGTCAGAAGAGCTGTAATACTACCAACATGGAGGGAGTGAAGTTACTTATGAATTTATGAAGTAAAAAATATTATAAACTATTAAAATTCTTTAACATGCAGCATTAGAAAGTTACTTACCAGCAGACAGTTCACTCCAAATATCCATGCTATGGATGATATGTTATTATGTAAAACAAATTACCATCAGTATAAACTTAACTTAAATAACATCCATAGTTTATGGTAAATGTCAAATCAGTCTATACACTTGAAACATTGTTTAAATAACATGTCAGATCATTACTGCATCTATAAGAGTATATATTATGGTGTAATATACACATTGTGAAAATGGGGTCACTGTGATTTACTGGTGTTTTCTTCAGTTAAATTATTATCAACCAGCTCACCATATTACCATGCTGGAAGCAGAGATGTTGGACAGACTGAAGGGGGATTTGAGAAGGATTTCAAGCAAAGTTTTATAAGAAAAATGTGCAGTACTGCCACAAATTAGAATCTGTGGCAGATATATTCTTTCTGTATAGCAGAATTGTTAGATACAGAGTACTTACTAATTATGTTGCATGCACTGAGGTGTGAAACAGTTAACGGAATAGTTAACCTTAAAATTAAATTTTACTCAGCCTCAGGGATTCTAAGATATAGATGAGTGTTTCTTTTCAAGAGATCTGGAAACATTTAGCACTATGTTACTTCCTCACCAATGGATCCAGTGAATGGATACCATCAAAATGAGAGTCAAAGTTAAAATCATCAAAATAATCCATTAGTAATCCATGTTTCTTGCAAAAATACAAGTCCTTTATCCACAACATTGCTTTCTCCATTGAAAAAAATCAAGGATAAAAATCTGAATCAGGATAAAAATATGCATGCTTTCCACTTCAGTTGATATTAATTTATGGACGGGAGCCATGTGGATTATTGTGATGCTTTTATCAGCCTTGTATACACTCATTCTGACAGCAACCATTCACTGCAGAGGATCCATTGGTGAGCAAGTGATGTAATGATATATTCCTCCAAATCTGTTCTGATGAAAGTAACAAGTTTATCTAAATCTTGTATGGCCTGAGGTTGAGTACTGTATATTTTCAGCAATACTTTAGGTTAGGGACAGGTTTTATGGTATAGCTATAAAGGTTGGTTAATTAATGGGTATTTTTGGGTGAACTAACCCTGTAATCATGTTTCCATTTTACTCAAGAATAGATACACTGTAAACCCTGATAAGTTCACAGAACTCAAAAAATATTTTGTAACAGATTACACAAAAACATTTAAGTGATGTTTTTAAATGTTTTAAGTTTACATAAACTTAATTTTTTTTATTCCAGTTGCCTTAAAATTATCTCAGAGTTATCTTAAATAATTATATTTCTGAACTTATAATTAGGGAGTAATTCACTCATAATTTTATCTATTTTTCAACTCCTATAATGTGGGAAATACACTCAAAATTAGGCTTTTGCTGTCCATCCTCAGTCTAACCACAGGCTCTACTCTTCACCACAACGGTAACACTACAAATCCAACATAACATAAACCTTTGTAAAATCTAATATAACACAACATTTATGTATTAACTTATGTCCCTCTATGTTAATCTTGTGTAAAAACACACAAAATAACACTTAATTTCTAAATTTATTTTCCTTGTTTTCTGATGCAAAGCATGCTGGGAACTAGAAAACACAATCATTTTAAGTTCACCTCACTACAACAAATTTTTGAGTTAACAGAACTTATTTAAATTAAGTCCAATGAACTTTCGTTATTATTTGAGTGCAATTAACTAATTTCATTTGATTAATTTCACTGTTCGGTTTTACAGTGTAGCATAATCTAGAGTAAATTGGAACTAATGATTGCACAACTCTGCTCACTTTTTTTGCGAGATCTTCAACTTTCCTCCTCCTCCAGTTGGCCACAAAACCGAATCATTGGCTTATGTACAGTACAGTATACACACAAGATAGATGTGTCATGTTGTTGGGACTCTTAGGATCCCAATGATATTCCTGTCTATCTTAACAAAGAATGTGGAAATGATTAAAACAAAACCTTCCCATATGCCATGGGTAAGTCCAATCTGTTCACTTTTGGTGATCGACATTTATTTGTTTATTAGTAGCATCAGTTAGAATTCAACACAAATTAACATCGTCCTGTTAGAGCAGGTGTGCTTTCATATTGTCATAAAACCTATGAGAATTCCCTTCAGCATGAAAACAGGCCCACTGACTGACAGATGAATATTGCACACAAACATAGTAGGAGCTTGTCGTGTCTTTATCCCAGTATATGTCTGGAAAGTCTGTATTCAGGATAAAGCATATGCACACACACTAATTACCCACAGCATTAAAAACACTGACAGGTGAGGTCAATGGCACCTGTCAAGGGGTGGGATATACAGTATAAGACAGCAAGTGAACAACCATTTCCTGAATTTCATGTATTGGAAGCTGGAAAATGGGCAAGTGAAAAACATCCGAGTTACTTGAACAAGGATCAAATAGTGCTGACTGGACTTTTTTTTTAATGCAAATTTTGTGTTGTGTTCTTGGTATGCAGTGGTTAGCATGAACCAAAAGGTGTGCAAGTAAGGACTTGTAAAACGGTAAAACAACATCAGGGTCGTGCTATATACATATCGACTGAAGTAGTCTAATGCTCTGGGGAAAATTCTGCTGGGGAACCATGGGAACCAGAGTATCATTCATATGGGTGTTACTTTGACACTTGCCACCTACCTAAAGAGCATTCAGACCATGTACAACCCTTTGGCAATGGTGTTCCCTGATGGCAGTGGCCTCTTTGAGGCCTCTTTTTCAGGATAATGCACTCTGCCAAAATAAATAAATAAATAAATAAATAATAATAATAATAATACAAATTGTTCATGAATTGTTTGAGGAACATGATAAAGAGTTCAAGGTGTTGCATTGGCCTCAAAACCCCAGAATCTCAACCTGACTTAGCATCGTGCTGGACCAACTAATTCAATCCATGGATGTCCCACTTTGGATCTTGTAAGACTTAGGATATGCTGCTAATGTCTTGGTGCCAGATACCACAGGACACATTCAGAGGTCTTGTGGAGCCCATGCTTCAAAGCATCAGTGCTGTTTTGGCAACACAAAGGTGGACCTAAATGGTTTTAATGTTGTGGCTGATAAGTGTAATGCATATTATGACAGCCATCTGAAAATATCTCAGCTATATCTTTACCTCACACCAGATGAGTGACAATATGTTTACTTACTGGCAACACCCACAGTAATTATATTTTGGCCAAAAACTATAGTCTCATGCCCATACAGTATACCAATACTATTAATTTTGAATTATTGAAACAAACCAGCCAGATCCAAAATTAAACATCATTTAAATTTAAAACATGTAAATGAATGAATGAATGAATAGACAGACAGACATATCTTCTCAAATTGACGGACTTCTCTTTGGGATTATGGGTAGTGTATTTTTTACCTGTAATTGGCCATTATTATTATTTTTTTAACACTTTTTGCTTCAGCTGAAGCATATATAAATTGCTTAACAGCACTGGAGCTTGTGAGTCTGTTATCATTCAAAATCTATTTCTCTATGAAGAAAATAAATGGTATATATATATATATATATATATATATATATATATATATATATATATATATATATATATATACAGTATTGTTCAAAATAATAGCAGTACAATGTGACTAACCAGAATAATCAAGGTTTTTCGTATATTGTTTTATTGCTACGTGGCAAACAAGTTACCAGTAGGTTCAGTAGATTCTCAGAAAACAAATGAGAGCCAGCATTCATGATATGCACGCTCTTAAGGCTGTGCAATTGGGCAATTAGTTGAATTAGTTGAAAGGGGTGTGTTCAAAAAAATAGCAGTGTGGCATTCAATCACTGAGGTCATCAATTTTGTGAAGAAACAGGTGTGAATCAGGTGGCCCCTATTTAAGGATGAAGCCAACACTTGTTGAACATGCATTTGAAAGCTGAGGAAAATGGGTCGTTCAAGACATTGTTCAGAAGAACAGCGTACTTTGATTAAAAAGTTGATTAGAGAGGGGAAAACCTATAAAGAGGTGCAAAAAATGATAGGCTGTTCAGCTAAAATAATCTCCAATGCCTTAAAATGGAGAGCAAAACCAGAGAGACGTGGAAGAAAACGGAAGACAACCATCAAAATGGATAGAAGAATAACCAGAATGGCAAAGGCTCAGCCAATGATCACCTCCAGGATGATCAAAGACAGTCTGGAGTTACCTGTAAGTACTGTGACAGTTAGAAGACGTCTGTGTGAAGCTAATCTATTTTCAAGAATCCCCCGCAAAGTCCCTCTGTTAAAAAAAAGGCATGTGCAGAAGAGGTTACAATTTGCCAAAGAACACATCAACTGGCCTAAAGAGAAATGGAGGAACATTTTGTGGACTGATGAGAGTAAAATTGTTCTTTTTGGGTCCAAGGGCCACAGGCAGTTTGTGAGACGACCCCCAAACTCTGAATTCAAGCCACAGTACACAGTGAAGACAGTGAAGCATGGAGGTGCAAGCATCATGATATGGGCATGTTTCTCCTACTATGGTGTTGGGCCTATTTATCGCATACCAGGGATCATGGATCAGTTTGCATATGTTAAAATACTTGAAGAGGTCATGTTGCCCTATGCTGAAGAGGACATGCCCTTGAAATGGTTGTTTCAACAAGACAATGACCCAAAACACACTAGTAAACGGGCAAAGTCTTGGTTCCAAACCAACAAAATTAATGTTATGGAGTGGCCAGCCCAATCTCCAGACCTTAATCCAATTGAGAACTTGTGGGGTGATATCAAAAATGCTGTTTCTGAAGCCAAACCAAGAAATGTGAATGAATTGTGGAATGTTGTTAAAGAATCATGGAGTGGAATAACAGCTGAGAGGTGCCACAAGTTGGTTGACTCCATCCCACACAGATGTCAAGCAATTTTAAAAAACTGTGGTCATACAACTAAATATTAGTTTAGTGATTCACAGGATTGCTAAATCCCAGAAAAAAAAATGTTTGTACAAAATAGTTTTGAGTTTGTACAGTCAAAGGTAGACACTGCTATTTTTTTGAACACACCCCTTTCAACTAATTGCCCAATTGCACAGCCTTAAGAGCGTGCATATCATGAATGCTGGGTCTTGTTTGTTTTCTGACAATCTACTGAACCTACTGGTAACTTGTTTGCCATGTAGCAATAAAAAATATACTAAAAACCTTGATTATTCTGGTTAGTCACATTGTACTGCTATTATTTTGAACAATACTGTATATATATATATATATATATATTTTTTTTTTTACTTCAGGAACCAGCACTCTGTGTGTACCAAGCTGCATAGGACTGCAGGGCTCTAAATATGTTCTTATATGAAATTTTTCCAGCTTCATATCTAAATTAAAACAGGCATAGCTGAAAGCAAAAGATGAGCAAAAAAGTCAAGAGGAGAATGGAGGAGAGAAGAGGAGCCTGAGAAGCAGGAGAATATTTTCCAATTCACCAGATGTGAGTCATTTCATCTTGTGATTCAAATGAGGTTTGTGTTGTGTGAACAGATGTCCCTACCCCGCCTCCTTTATCAACATTAGCTGATTAGGTTTTAGCATGCAGCTTGTGCCAGGATTGCCTCTCAGGTACAACCGCCCTCATCTGGGCCTGTGCAGCTGTGTTGTGTGGGTGAACGAATGAATGAGTGTGAGGCTGTCTCTAAGCAGAAACAATAGATAGACCCTTCACCACACCATGCTGTGAACGTATCAAGTATACAGCACGTCTGCAAAATAACATCTTCCTCTTACACAAACACTTAAACATTCACACACAGTTTGAATGTGGATCTGATTTTGGAATCTTTCACACTAGAGAAAGCTCTGACAAAGTATTTAACAGATTAAAGTGTGTTTTATTATTATATAGATATACATTAGTGGTCAAACAATTGTAATTTAAGATTTTTTATTTTTATTTATTTTTTTACAGTCTTATATTCAGCAAGGCTGCATTTATTTGATCAAAAATAGGGTTATTTTCTATTTTTTTTTTTCTATTTTCTATTTGACTCAAGAAATGTCTTATTAGTAACAGAATTACTGTTAATTTATTTTTAATCATATAGATACTTTGCAAGCTTACAAAAACAGAGGTTGGACAAGTTAGAATGATAATTTCCCCCCCACACTTTTGACTGCCAGTGAAGATTTTATATTGTTAGAAAAAAAGTTTTTATTTTATTTTATATTTTAACACCCAATTAATGTCATTTTAGGTTCACTGACAATCTTTTTATAATTTCTATTGATATTTGGAATTTGTATATTTTCTGTTTTCTTCTAATTAATTAATTAATTTTACATTTTAGCAGTTTCGTTCTGTGTAGGTAAGTGAAATTTCCAATAAGCCCTGCTCAGTCAGATGCTCTTTCCGTGGATCTGTGGACCACAGAGACTAATGCTGAGCACACCTGCAGCTGAGCTTGCATCACACACTCTGCTACTGCTATGTGTGTTTGTGTGGACTGCAGGGTCAGCTTCATGAATATCCCTTCAAGAGAGCAACAAACAATCTGCCAATGTGTTCAAGTGTGTGTATTTGATCATGTGTGCTTGAGTGTACTCAATGACATTTTCAGGCGGACGACAATGGCAAGCAAGTGGATGGGCAAGAGTGCACGTTTGTTTATGCAGCCATCGCAGAACAACAACAAAATCAATTCTCCGTGTGCACCTGTTCAGCCTGTGACATCAGCTCCTCTCGCTGCACAAAGGCCACCTCTGGCCCTGAGGTCACACTGAGAAGAGAGGCATGCTGGGTGGGAGAGCGATCTTTTTGTGCAGTCAGCATGGCATCCCCTGACTCGATTCACCACCTCCACCCCCCTCTTCTGAAGTTTATCGGATGCGCTCAGCTTTGGCGCTCATTAAAAAGCACCCATTATCCCTACATTTGCACGCTACACATGCAAAACTAATTTACTTTTAAGAAATTAAAAGTTAATTTTAATTGAGCTCGTGCTGCAGTATGCAAATGAAGAGTATATAATGTACACTGATGCAGAGACAACATGCCAGAGCTGGATTAACTCTTTATTTTCTGATGTTAAGATAACCACACAAAAAAAAAAAAAAAAAAAAAAAAAAAAACAACACAGGTCAGATACTTTTGTATATTCATCTCTTAAATAGATTTATGAATTTGCCATTTATGCCCTAATAAACTTACCAGACAGATTAAATGCATTTATGTATGAATTCAACAAAACCTCAGCGTCATTGTCAAATTCTTCTGAGCATTCAAACTTACAGTTTCTTGACTATAAAATGGGTGGATAATGAACAGTTTTAAAAAATCACTGAACCTACCCCTAAACCTAACCCTACCCCATTGTAGTTACCTTGGATTACCAGAACTTTCTTAGATAAGTACACTGTAAGTACACTATAAGTACATGTTAGTACACGTACTGTAAAATAAAGTGCAACCTTAATTATTTTACGTGTAGATTCTCAGATGTCTTATGATGATAACATATTGTAACAGATATTTGTTTTTAATATACTATTGCAAATAATATATGTATATAGTAGGGCTGGGTGATAAATACATCCACCGATTAACTCGAATGTGTAGTTTACAGTACATCGATTTGTTTACATAAAAATTGGTTTTCTTAACATCCCCCCGCGCGTTTGCCATAGAGGCATGCTGCTGAGTGAGAGACTGATGCCGCATTCAGGCAACCCATAACCCGTGTTTTTCCAACCTTCTACTCGTGAATTTGCACTTGAACAGCAGTCCAACCCATGACTTCCCACCTGTGAACTCGTACTAGATCAATGTACTCCAAGTTCCGAGTTTTGATGTCACATAGCCAGTGAAACAAAAATTGCCCCCTACAGATAATATTGCCTATAGATGCAGTGTTTATGCAAATGTTACACATTGAAAATTTGATTTTAGGACAATATAACGTTGCAATAAAATAAATAATCTAGCTACAATTCCTTGCACTCTGGAAATTTGGCATGACTTGCCTGGAATGCTAGAAAGTCATGAGTTGTGGTTTGAAGTCGTGACTTATGGGCTCAAAAACCTGGACATAACCTGCATAGCCTATAATTTTGGTTTCTGAGCCCATCCTAAAATCTATTTTTCAACGTGTACCACTTGAATAAACACTGCATCTGTAGGCAATTATTATTAGTAGGGAATGCCATTGTTGTTCAACAGGCTATGTGACATCAGAGATCGGAACTGGGAGTACATCGATCTAGTACGAGTTGACGGGTGGGTAGTCACAAGACTGCTGCTGTTCCAGTGCACTTTCACGGGTAGAAGGTTGGAAAAACACAGGTTACGGGTTGCATTGATTGCGGCAATTGACTGTATAAGTTGAAAGAGATGTTTCTCCCTATGAAATGAACAAGACGCTATTTAAAATTATTTAATGGCTATTTAAAATTATTTAAATATGTTTCAGAGAGTAGTCAAGCTGATTTATTTAAGGGTTTTCCAGGGTAAGGACATTTTCTGCAGTTTAGCACCATCTGCTGTCAGAGAGTGAATGTGCTTTCATTCAGGTCCTCCCTCACGTGTTCCTCCATGTGCTTCTCTTATGTGATTGTTTACATCAGAGCCACAAATCTTTTAAGGAGCATACAGCAGTGTGGCCACATCGTGTCACATGCTTCCTGTACACTTCCTGGTAGTTATCTGGCCATAATAACACTGATACACCTCTGTACACACGAAATATCCTAATAATAAACCCGCGATTACGATAGTAAAGCTTGGTATGAGATTTTCTTGAGATCTGGGGTGTAAAAAAAAAGAATCGAAAAGTCACAAGACGCGATCTTCCCAGATGTCCTTCACTCCGGCGCCGGGACACCATGGACCCTGGGTGCATCCACAGCGTAGGACGCGAGCCGGGCCCCTGGCGACGACTTCTTCCCCTCCTGTCTTCATCTGATCTCCATCCGGAACCGCTTCGCTCCCCTCCGCGAGACAAGACGTGACGCTGTGATCATCGGGGACTCCATCGTCCGACACGTCTGTGCTACATTAGCCGAAGGTAAAGTGCACACTCATTGTTTCCCTGGTCCTCATGTTCTCGATGTTTCTGCGCAGATACCCGCGATCCTGAAGGCCGACGAGAGCCCCAGAGTGGTCGTGCTTCATGCCGAGGTTAATGACACCACTCTGTGGCAGACGGAGACACTGAAGAGAGACTTCAGCAGCCTGATCGAGACGGTTCGCAGCATGATAAGCTGGTGGTTATCAAGCCTCTTATTAAGAAACCAAAACTAGATCCTAGTGTACTGGCAAATTATAGGCCTATTTCAAATCTTCCATTTATGTCTAAAATTTTAGAAAAAGTTGTGTCTGCTCAATTGAGCACCTTCCTGCACAAAAAAATGATCTGTATGAAGAATTTCAGTCAGGTTTCAGGCCCCACCATAGCACAGAAACTGCACTTGTTAAATTTACAAATGACTTGCTTCTTGCATCAGATCAAGGCTGCATCTCATTTCTAGTCTTACTTGATCTTAGTGCTGCGTTCAACACCATAGATCATGACATACTCATAGATAGATTACAAAACTATACAGGTACTGTATTCAAGGGCAGGCTCTAAGATGGTTTAGATCCTACCTGTCCAATCGCTACCATTTTGTTTACTTAAATGGCGTGTAATCTCATTCATCATCAGTAAAATATGGAGTGCCACAAGGATCCGTCCTAGGTCCCCTTCTATTTTTAATATACATGTTGCCCCTTGGTAATATTATTAGAAAATACGGAATTAGCTTCCACTGTTATGCTGATGATACTCAGCTATATATCTCAACGAGACCAGATGAAACTTTTCAATTTCAAAAAACACTACACAGAATCTTGTAGATTACAATCTGCAACTAGACGGATGTACTGTTACTTCCTCTACAGTCAGAAATCTGGGTGTTATATTAGACAGCAATTTGTCTTTTGAAAATCATATTTCCCATGTTACAAAAACTGCATTCTTCCATCAAGCTAGTTCATGCATTTATGACCTCTAGACTGGACTATTGTAATGCACTTCTAGGTGGTTGTCCTGTTTCTTCAATAAACAAGCTACAGGTACTCCAAAATGCTGCAGCTAGAGTCCTTAAGAGGTCAAGAAAATATGATCATATTACCCCAATTTTACAGTATCTGCACTGGCTACCTATTAAGTTCCGTATCAGTTACAAATGATCATTACTTACCTATAAGGCCCTAAATGGTTTAGCTCCTGCGTCCCTAACTAGACTTGTACCACGCTACAACCCATCACGCTCCCTAAGGTCACAAAACGCTGGACTTTTGGTAGTTCCTAGGATAGCAAAGTCCACTAAAGGAGGTAGGGCTTTTTCACATTTGGCTCCCAAACTCTGGAATAGCCTTCCCGATAATGTTTGGGGTTCAGAAACACTCTCTCTGTTTAAATCTAGATTAAAAACGCATCTCTTTCGCCAAGCAGTCGAATAATGTATCTCTTAAATTGTGAGTGTAGTTGCATCTGATCAAATGTGCATTCTTATTCATTAGCTTGGGTTAAACTAATTTTACTTTGTTGGATCAGCAGCTATGCTAATGATGTCTATTTTGTTTCTATGTTAAGCTCCAGTCTGGATTCAGAACACTTGAGAAGTGATGATGCTGACCATCAGAGGACCTCAGATGATGCTAACCCTGAATCAACAAACAGAACTAACAAAAATTGCTACAAGTGTGACTGCATCATATAATAATTATTAATTAACAATATTAATAATGTTCATCGTCTGGCTGACTACGTCTTGTATTAATTTTTCTAAAAATCCTGTCAAACGTGCACAAACTGACAGTCACCACCATAAGCTACTACTAAATATTGTAGAAACATAATTTTCTGTAAAGTTGCTTTGTAACGATTTGCATTTTAAAGAGCGCTATACAAATAAACTTGAATTGAATTGAATGATGAGGTCTTCTCGGTGGAGATTCCACCAGATAGAAGCATCATACTTACTATCGGGCTTGGCCTTTTACCGAACAGATGTAGGCGTAATGACTGTCTCCCCCGCAGTAGAGGCAAAGGCCCAGGGATCTCCACCTCTCCTTCTCCTCCCGGGAAAGCCGAGCTCACCCTACCTACATGGGCCTGTGATCGTAGAGGGGGCTGACCGCATCCCTGCCGCTGACTCGGGTACCAGCAGGATCTCTCGGTGTATGACTGGGTAGGTTACGTCGCTCATCTTGGGACAGTTGTGCATCTAACTCTATAAGTCCGTTGAGAGAGGTCAGAATAATATATATATATATATATATATATATTTCAGTCATTATTGTTGGTTATTTCCCTTGATATTGTATTAACGTTGATAAACAGAACACATACAAAGTTTCATAAACTTTAGAAATTGATTCCCCATCCATCATCAAAGCGGTCAATAACTTCAGTACAGCGTGAGTTCTGCCTGAGTTCTGCACACTCGCAAAAACTCCTGTAATAATCACTGAAGTTGTCTACACTAGAAAATGAATCTCTTACTTTCATCGTTATCTGCACTTTGTTGTTCATGATGATAATATTATCAGGAGTATAGTTAACAATAAACACTTTTCATTACTTTCATTTCACTTTAAAAGTGACAAATAGGACAAATATGTGTGTGCTACTAAAAGGCAGAGAGAAGCTTCAAGGAATCAGCTAGGGAGTTGTGAACCCGTCCCTGAAGACAGACATGCCCATTTACTCTCTCTGCAGGTACTCCGGGTGCCCTGCGGGTCATTGTGGGAGGTCAAACCGCTGCTGTAAATAACGCACAGAATGATGTCAGTCTCCTCTCTGTAGAAAGGTCATCAAGTATAAGATGTGGGTCACCACCACTGATTTGGACAGGTCAATAACATCTAAGTCACCTGAGCCCACTGAAAAGAGGGAAAGTTGAACATTAATTTCCCATTTCCCTCTCTGTCTCTTCATTTGATATTTTTCAGACTGTTTCCAGAAATAAGGAATGGAAAAAAAAGAAATATATATATGCTTATATGTATTGTTATACATATAAACATATAACATTAGTAATCATAATATGATAAAAAATGTATGAAGTATATTAGGCATTGAAATAAAAGACAACAAGATACTGACTGTTTAGAAGGGAACACTAACACACTACATATACAGTACAATAGTATACAACATACTGTATACTACATATTGTTTAAGCATGTCCAGGTATGCAACAATGAACATTTAAAATAATGTTATGTTTCATTATTGTGACATGATTAAAGACAATTATGGGATACAGTTTTTCTTACAGTGTGATTTGTTTAATGCTGCATGTTTTGGAGAAACAGGTCATCTAGAAAATTGTGCACTGTATACATACTACATATGGTAGAAATGCACTCAAATAGTAAAATTATGTTTAATTAATTTAAAATTCATTTTTTTTTATCAATTTCTAATCAAAAAGCATGGTTCCCAGCTGAATCCTCCAGTTCGTCTAAAGCAAATGACACTCATCACAAAAAAATGCAGTGCAAAAAGAAGCATTTTCACTTGACACCAGAGTGTTAATTTTTATTTATTTATTTATATTTATTTTACATAATCTATTTATTCCCACTTTGGTGCAGTAGTGTGGTAACATGCTGTTTCTTAAACATGCATCATACATTCCACTGATTCCCAATAATCTGAATTATTCAGTGTTTTACACTGTAGCTATACACTGGACATTTTTTATTTTTATTTTTTACTTTTAACAATTTAAGTATTGGGCAGTCAGCATGCTACTTTATAGCTTAAATGTGTAATTTATGTGCTACCACGGTCTGGTCAGGATGTTTAAGCAAACAGAACAATATTTAAGTTTAGAATATTAGCATGGTAGCACTTTATTTTACAGTCCTGTTCCTCATGTACATACTAGGTACTTATTATAGTAATTACAATAACTATGTTATAACTAGGTACTAATCCTGAACCTACCCCTAAACCTAACCTTACCCCATGTAGTTACCTTGTATTACCAGAACTTTCTTAGATAAGTGCACTTTAATTACACTATAAGTACATGTAAGTACACGTACTGTAAAATAAAGTGCAACCATTAGCATAGAAAAGTGTTTTCAATCTTAGTGATTGACAGCAGTCCTGTGTGAAGAGCAGTAATGAAGAGTCTCTGTGATTTTTCAGAGATAATCAATATGCACAATTTCACCATGGTGATCGATAAACAGAGGATAATGCCTGCCTGCTCTCTGTGGGGCAGAAAAGAGGTGGGTGCTGCCAGGCTGTGTGTGGATAGCTGGCATGTGCTGACTCTAATGAGGGGAGTGTTGATTTGGCATGGGCCCTAATAGGATCAAAGAGCCCATTTGGCTTCCAGTTGACTGACAACAGCACTGGGCTGGCAGGAGACCAGAGAGAGAGTGAGAGCGATACAGTTGAGAGACACTGTATAATACACAAACATCCATGTGTGTGCACCCTCAGAATTGTGATAGTGTTACATACGCACATATGGTGCCATGATACTACCACTCACACACATTTCAACACAAATACATGCCTGTGTATGACCTGCAATGATATCACCATCCACACACCCACACTTTCACAGAGGTGTTTTGCCCAGACAGACAGGTGTGTTTGTGTGTGTGTGTGTGTGTGTGTGTGTGTGTGTGTGTGTGTGTGTGTGTGTGTGTGTGTGTGTGTGGTTGTGTGTGTGTGTATCTCTCACACATACACACATGAGTAATATTCTATTAGGCAAAAAAGCGAAAGCTGCAATAAAGCAGCAATCTAGCACCTTCCAGGTGTGCAAGGACTACCTCAGGGCATTTCAACATCCCAAAGTGCCAGCTTTTCGTTCACGGCATTGCACACAGGTGTGATTTCTGCGTGTACATTTGCATATTTCATGGTTTTCTGTCTCATGACCTTTGTTGGAATGAACCAGTGGGATGTTCATTGTACATATTTTCCGGTTCGCAGATGCATGTTGTGTGCATGCATCTTATTTGTAAGCTTGACTGTTTTGTCAGCATTTATATGGATGGCCTGAGGGTTCTGTACAGCCGCTACACCATTAGCAAGAAAGAGTGTTTCCTAGAGGAACAAGGAAAATAAAACAAAGAAAATGAAAAAGAAGACCTAAAAATATGTGCAACCATATCACATTGTGGAAAAAACATCCCCCTTTCCTAAATTGGCATGCAAATGTTTTCTTTTTTTCAGGTTTCAACGCCGCAGTTCCCCCGTTCTCTGTCTGTCCCCCACCCCATCCTTTGTCTCGAAATTAGTGAAGCAGAGTGCTCGGGCGGCTAATTACGTATTCAAATGAAAGAGTCTCGTTAATGTTGCACTGGGGAGAGAGGAACTGATTGGGAGAGGATGATGGAATTGAAATTAGCGCTCGCTGCATCTGGAACCAGCCGAGCACGGCCCGGCAGATGTCTCCTCCCGGGGGGTGTTGAGGGTGGGTGGGGTGCGTATGTGTGGTGTGGGGGTGCTCGGTCAGACATGAGGGGGAAATGAAAGGATGGGGAGGTACTGCGGGTAGAAATAAGAGGGCTTTGTTTCAGCAGAAGACAAAAAGAATGCCACATTTTGCTCTCCCAAATGAAAGTGGCAAAATGGCCACCCTTCCCACTGTGAGGTTGGCTCGGAGTACATGATCAATAATGCAAGGGTGTTGCATCGACCCCTGGTGATTTTAATGGGTGGCAGTTCAAATGTTTGAAATGTAGTACTCTCCGCTAGCAATTATGTAGCTGAGAGCTCTACACTTTGTTGTTTACATAATGGTGTATGTGTTTTTCGATTTAGGCACACTTGTGGCTGTCGAGTACTTTCTCTTGACAAATCTGTAGTACTTAGCTGTGCAGTACACATCTATGCTGCAGCAGTCAAGAGCTCTATGCATCATCAGCTTCATCAGTTTCATTCAGGAAATTTTGTTATAGTTTCCATTAAATATTAGCCAAATGCTAAAAGTTATAATGATGATGTCAAAACTGCATTAACAGGTTTGAAATGTTGATTCCCCGTGGAAGCTGCACTTAAAGTTCATGAGGCAACGTGGGATGTACAGTATATGAATATAATTCCTTTAGATCCATTACCAATTACTGTTGTAATGTTCCCGTATTTCTAGTGGGTAGTTAAAATGGTAGTAGGTAATTAAAAAGTTCCTGTCCTGTCCAATAATTCCAAGAATATTTTAAATCAAAACTCTCTTATTGTTTCCTTGTGTTTATTAGTAATGTAAGTTATAAGTTTCTAAATAAGAACTGCAATGGTTGTCTGATTCGTCTAAACTGTACACTAGTTGTAGTCTGTATTTAGGTACAGTATATAACTTGTTAATACTTAAAATAGGGTTATTCATTTATTTACTTATATGGAAGTCTTAATGAACAGCCTTCAGGTCAATTCTTTTAATTTTATAAAAGCAATGTTTCACAAACAATCACACCATTTTAATGAATTTAGCCTATTAACATTAAACATAAAACTACAGTAAATGATCTTACTGATTTATTAAAGAATGCTTATGGTTTTTTAAGCTGTTTTCCACGTTTGTGAAGGAAAATGCTTAATAGTTTCTATCCTACACAAACATGGTAACACAGTAAATTAGTTTTCAGCTCTAATGCTCAAGATATGCAATATTTTCCACAATGGAAAATAATAAAAGCTCTAGTTAAAGGAAAAGTAATTCAAGAATTATTCTTTACATTAAAATGTCCATTTAAGAAACATCAGTATTCCACAATCATTCTGCACATACCTAGAAATTTGGGGCATTTAGCTCAACTTTGGCTTAGACACAACTTGGTCTCAAAAGGACACCCATGATACAAAATTTCAACATCATTGTGATGTATAATTAATACTGCTTGCATCTTTCCATAAAAGTATGCACTCTCTCATCATTCACAACACAAACCATTCAGAAACCTGCCGCAGAGCATCAGCATAATGGGTTGGTTTTAATAGTCTACCTTCCTCATTAATTTTGACTACCGCATGATTCTCACATTGTTTCTTTTCTATTGTTCTGTAATGCATATTACGCATATTACTGAGCATGCTATAGACACAGGTCGCCTCTCTGTCACACACACACACACACACACAGACACACACTAAACGAACCCACCATATGCTCATATGCGTCCTTCAGAAGACATCTCCCTCATCTTCCCTTTACACATTTTCCCTTTACAAAAAACACCTTTACACATGTGTTCAAACACACAATACACCATAAAACACCACACACACCTTAGATAAGGTATTCTTTTTTGACAAAATGATAGTACACAAAGACTTTCACATTTAGATGTAAAGCAGAAAAGTCCTTTCAGCGCTGTATATTCTAATGACACACACACACACACAGCAGTTACAAAAAAAGTCTTATACCTGGAATGAACAAACATACATAGCAATTCTCAGTGTATATGGTTTGTGCATGTGCACACACAAGCACGCAAACTCATCGTGTATTCATGGCTGCAGAGCAGTGCGGTCTGTGCCCCCAGGCGTGTAACCCTCTGCCCTGCAGGTATCATTAGAAATAGCCTGTAAAGTCATTATTGATCCAGTGGCTGCTAATGTTATTCAGGGCCATCTCCCAAGGGGTCATGCTCAGACTGGTGGCCCTACGCCTCTGCACTCTGACTCCTCCATCACTGTGCCACTGCATCCCACTGGCCCACACTGTCCCATGGTACATACAAATAAACACTTAATGCAGATACACACACACCAACATGCATAAACATATATGCCCGAGAAAAGCACACACAAAAACTACATTATTACATTATATGAGGAAAATAATAGAGACTTTGCCCTTACTGCCACAATACTGAAAGTTACCAAGAAGATGTTATTTGATTCTTTTTATAGCTTTATTAATATTTAATGTTGAGGGAAAACATTCTCAACAAAACTCTACATTCTCAAAATGTAGTTACCATGTTGTTTGTACTCAATGATTGTTCTTAGAAATGTTTTTGTAAGTTTTAAATAACATTCTAATCATAACAAGAAGATAACAAGGACATTTTAGCTTTCTTATAATATTAACAATAAACATTCAAATAAAATAATATTTTGGATTAAAATAAAGTTAGTAGAATGTTGCAAGAAACATTTTTGTTATGTAGTAATTTTCTAATGACAACAAGAAAACTGTACATTTTATTGTTTTAAAAACATTTAAAAACAATGTTCCCACAATGTTTTACAACCCAAATTTGTTACATGGGATGTTAGCATGTTCCTATATGTGCAAAGATGATTCAGGTGGTTACCAAGGTGTTTTAATTAATTAATTAATTATTTTTTATTTTATTTTATTTTTTTGCAACAGTGTTCTGAATTGTTGGCAGAGCATTGCTATTTGAAGGTGTTTTAGACTATTCGTGCCATATTATAATGGTATTGCTTGGATATTAGCACAGTAGCACATTGCTATGCAGTTGCAAGTATAATCTGGGTGGTTACCAAGGTGTTCTGATTGTTAAGCAGTTGTTATGGTGTTCTGGGTTGCTGGCAGGGCATTTCTATGTGATTGTAAAGGTGATTTGAGTATGTATTTATTTTTATTTTTTATTTTTACCATGTTGTAATGCCCCCTTCAAGTCTCTTATATTCTGATATCTTGATATATGTCAGGTCACTCAATCGATGAAAGCCTGTAGTATTTTAACGCAATTACATTGAATTGTTAGGATTTGTTAAATCTCTTCTCCTAATTATAAGCAACAGCACTAGACATGCTCGCCTCAGCAAACCTCACTACTTAATGCTTACTGTAAAATGCAAAGCAGTATGTTGGGAATTCCTAAGCAGGGTAATGTAACACAGCAATGACTTGATTTGCACACAGTGACCCCTTTACAGAGTTTGCTTTGTTGTTTTTCTTTAGCTCTACATGTGGTAAGTGGTAAGAGTTCTTCAGGATGTCTGTATGCCCATCCCACTTCCTTCACCCCCCTCTTTTTTTGTTCTGACTGAGATGCATGGTATTTCTAATTTGGCATGCAGAAATTAATTCCAGCACAGCTGCTGCCTGCTCTCTCTGTCTCTGTATCTCTCCCTGCCATCATTTCACTCCCTCCTGTACTCCCCCTCCTCCCCCGAAGGCTTCTCTGTAATGTACAACTTCAGAGATGTGCTGTAAACAAACAGCATTTGCTCTGTGGAGCATAGCTTCTTCTAAATACTACACATACGTATCACATAACAGAACAGTAGTGGGAATGAAATACATCCTCTCACGCTGTTATGCAGCAATGCTCTGTATTTTTCCTCATATTTTAAGTGTTTTTTGGTTAAATAGAAGTGTATTCATGTTTGATAACATTTTTTAATTCTAAAGTGAAATTTAAGGCATGTGTATTCACTCACCCACACAAGTGACAACTCAATACATAATCTGATCTGAGAACAAGAAACATCCTGCTATTACACACATACGACTCTTGAATTCTCAAAAGGTCAATATGTCTATAAATTAGATTTGTACATTATTGTGTTTGGTGCATTGTTATGCAAAAACACAACTCACTGTTTGTTTCTAAGGTGCTTTTGTAGTGTTTTGTTATTACATCATTTTATGTGGATGTTAGTTCTGTAATGTGTTTCCCAAAAGCATTGTTAAGACCTTGACATATAACTAAATGGTCAGTGTTTGGCCAAAGTCAGTTTGTCGTCAGTCCAGCTTTTGCGGCGCATCATTATTACTTGTCGGACCCCATCAGTGACTTTTTGGCTGATTGAGCATGTTGAATTTGTGTTGGGCAGTCGGTGAGAGAGATCACTCTGATAGGCAGCTTAGCAAACCAGTCCACAAGAAGAAAAAAAGAAAGTGACAAAAGCACGCAAACGGCAAAGTCAGGAGGGCATATACAGATGAGTTACCTAAGCATTCCAATACACAAATATTTTCAAAATGACATGGCCGTCTGGAATGAAGAAAGTGAAGACCAACTGATCAAAATGATTTACATTCAAAATGTTAAGAAAACGCTGCTTTGTTTACAGTTTGTTTATCTCCAGCCCTAGTTTTGATTTCCCTTTTTGATTGACAAAAGAGACTACTGCCACAATCAGGTATAGTAGTTCTTTATTCTCATACAGTTGCAGAGTGTAACTGGTAATTAACTGTAGTATTTGCAGTGTTGAAGTGAACATTTCTGGCACAGATGCTAGCAAACAACAGTCAGCTTTCATTGCTGCAAGGTTTTAAAACTTGGTTTGGTATGTCACAAGCTTTGGCAAACTTTGGTCACAAGTTCCATCATTACCAGCATAGATCAGCGGTGTTCCCTAAAACTGTACTTCCAATGAATATATGCAACAGCATCACAAACTTATGTGGCTGAAATTACAGCTAACAATAAGCAAGCAAACATGCATACATTCCATAAATCTGCGCAATTTTTGAAAAGTGCACATGCATAAATGCAGAAGGGAATTCCGGAGTACTATGTAAGAGGGAACCACTAACATAAAAAGTGCATTCTAGGTGATTGCTTACTGGTCCAAGTCAACACCCACCAAAGTCTCTGTTGTATTCTGGCCTCCAAATAAGGCTTAGGTTCTCTTATTCTCTGTAATTATTCTGTTACTTATTTTCAGCCACCAGACAAAAATAAGTCTGATCTCTTAGTAATAACACAATTTTTTTTTAAACTGCACAGATGGTGACTTATGCACCAAGTGTCTGTTATAACAATAGTGATGCATACAGAAACACCCCTAATTATTGAGTTCTTATTAATTATTTGGTTATTTGCATTATAAAGGTTTTCTTGTGTGTTCCTCTTCCCAATGAACTGCTTGCACATCTATCCCATGTACCCACCAGAAGGAGTGGATGAACGGTGTGGTAGGGTGGGTGCCAGCATTAATAATGGGATGAGTAGACCCTAGTATTCCCCAATGCATAGCAAGAGTAATGAATTATTAGCTGGTAATTAGGAGCTAATGCAGCAGGGAAGAGAGGAAGTCTGCAGCGGTGAAGAGTGTGCGGACTGGAGAGCAGTCAGGTGCATCTCAGGTGAGATCCTCTCACAGGTGTAGCTGGGGTGAGGGAGAGGGGTGGGCAAGGAAAGAGGTGATGCAAACGGAAGGAGGGAGAGAGAAACAGAGGGAGGGAAATTGTGGTGTGGCACTTGGAAAGCTGCCGCCACATCTGCTCGTACATGATGTCACTGATGCTGCTGTCAGCTGTTGGCTTGGACCGCAGTCAAGAACCTCATCGCTTCTCTCTCTGTGGACTTTCATTTCTGCACTGTTTGTTTCTGCTTACATTCCCATGTTTTATCTTTGTTCCTCTCTCTCAACATATTGTTCTCCAGTGGGAAATTGTGCTTTGGTCCAAAGAAAATTTTCACATGGTCACTCTCATGGTAAAAGTACTGTTGTTCAAATGGCATACCAATTTGCAAATAGATTGAATCATGAAAAAAGTATTTATATGACAATTGGTTGGAGGGGAGAGGTTTAAAAATTAGAGGGCACGGTGAAAATTTTGAGATATCCACAGTCAAATGCCAAATATTGTATTAAATAACTAGTTTATTTCATTGGATTTCTTTATCTGGATACAATGACCTTTTCCAGCCCTCTTCTCTTCAGCTCCATCTACCTTTCCCTTTGAGTGCATCCTCAGCTTCACCTCTCCACCACCACCAAGCAGGCAAGTGGTCCTCAGGAGACATGGCCTTGCAGCTATACACAGCTTGTTATATCTTTCGCTACTGTGTTCAGACAGGGGGCAGGCCCCTGCGCTCTTTCTGGCCAGTGTTTGGACCGTGGCAAGAATGGAGCTTGGCTGGCCATGTGGATGAGCACCAGTGGGAGAGTTAGAGATCAACCTGTCAGCCAATACCAAACTGTAGACAGCCTCTTTGGGATCTGTGATGGAAAAATAAGGTGCAAGCTACTCCTCTAACCCTTCATAAACCAACAGGCCAATTTACCTTAGAGAGCAAGTATGAGAGAGATGGAACTGATCCATTCCCTTTAGATCATAGCTTGATCTATAGAGAAATCTGAACCTCATGTCATTAAAAAAACAAACAAACAAACACGTTTGTAGGTGCAGGTACAGAAACCGAATAATTAAATGTAAAATAGCACTGCACAGTCATTGCTGTAAAATTTAAATATACAGTCAAACTAAAATTTATTCATACACCTTTAGAATTTCTCACATTATCACAGTTTATTTGCTATAATTTAGAAAATGGTAATTAAATATGACAAGAACTCAGAGTAAAAACTTTGTTAGAACACATTTATCTTCCATCCGTGGTCCTCTACAATTGACACCACCTTTCACTAAACTAGCAACTGCCCTGCAGAAGATTCATTTTGAAGGGGTGGAAAATGAAATCAATTTGAAATCAAGTGGACATACGGTGAACAGTATTTTCCCAAAGGTAGAATTAGACAAACATTGTTGGTCAATTTGATAATTGGCATTATGCCGGTGTAATTATTTATTTATTTTTTCTTCTCATGATTCAGTTACATGAGTACAGTTTTAACAAAGTTAAGCATTTTGAGACAATATCCAATCTGAATTAGTTGATTTACAGTGTTTGCTGACACAGTGAAAATTCTAGTGTTTAGATGCCTTACAAAAGGAGTAGAGGTGAGATTATCTTACTTATCATGAATACAGGTTTTAATGTGCAGAAAATTGATCGAAAATTTGTATCATGAACATATTGTCAAAGTGCCAGCAAACAAACACGGAAGACAATATTTTCAGAAACTCAGGAAATGGCAGAGTTTAGATTTTTAGGTGCGTCATACCTTCAGAATTGAGACAAATAAGGTGTTAAAGAAAATTAAGAAGATAATTAAGAAGTGGATCAACAAAATAGGTGAACTACAAATTTTAAGGAACCATGTGGGTGGATTTATCCACAGTAACAATTGTTTGGAGGCTGATGTTGGGAGACCCACAAAAAAAGAGAAAAGAATAAATAGAAAGGTGAGTGAGATAGAGAGAGTAGAACAGGAGAGGGAAGATGTTCTTTGTACACTGCCTGCTGTTGTGCAGGATGATGAAATAAATAAATAAATAAATTTCTGCCTGCTTGGCCATGAATATTACATTAGATCAGTGAGTGGGGAAGCGCAGTGCCTGGAACATCTGGTCTCATCCACGGGGACCTTAGTGGCGAGAAAGCAGGAACTTCCAAAAAAAAAAAAAAAATAATTAAAAGAGGAGGAAGAAGAAAAAATAATTATTTAGCATATATCTGCATTATTTGGATGATTTGTTTTGCTAATTAGAAGCCACCAGAAGCCACTGGTAGGTACTACTTTCCATGCTGAATGATAAAGGATCAGTGCACAAAGAAATATAATTTTACTGATCATTCAATATTTTCTGACACTTGGCATCCGCTGTATATTGATGTCTACACTGCTGGAAAAATAAGGTCATACCAATTAAAAGTATACCAGGTTAACCTCTGCTCCATCAGATGGTAATCCATCTGGTAGAGGGAATTCTACCAATTTGATCACCAGGACCACACACTGGTAGCACAGCTAATTAACCATCTAGACCAGCTGATAAAAAAGAAAAAAAAGAAAAGAAAGGGGTTTGTTCCAGCAAGACGCCATGCAATTTGCACTTGAGAGAGTATATAAATAAAATTATAAAACTTGGCTTAACGAATACTATATCCCTTTCTACAAAAGTGCTTTCTGTTAATTATATGATAACCTACAGTAGATGTGCTCTGTTTGACAGAAACATGGCTAAAACCAGATGATTACATTACTTTAGATGAGTCTACCAACCAAGATTACTGTTATAAACACGAGTCACATTCTAAAGGTAAAGGGGGAGGTGTTGCTACAATTTATAGTAATATTTTCATTATTTCTCAGAGGTCTGGATTCAATTATAATTAACTTGAAGTAATGGTGCTTATATAGACCAAACAATGCAACAGCAGGGACAGTGCAAGGATATAGGAAGCTTGTTTGGTGGAGACAGGGGAGAAGGATCCACTGATTGATCTTGTGTGGGTGATTGAGAAGGGAGTGCAGGTGAGTTGCAAGAGGGATGCTGGGAAACACAGTGCAGAGGCGGCTCAACTGGTGACTGTAACAGTACTCCAAAGGAGTGGCTTCCAGACATTGTTCAAGAGAGAGGTGGAGCAGAGGCTGAACTAGGGGTGGAGGGCCAGGTCCATGCAAAGGAGATCCAGGAGAGGAAAGCAGAGTCGGCAGACCAGGAATCCAACCAGGGCAGAGCAGATGAAGCTGAAGCCCACCAGGGTGGTGCAGATGAAGCAAATGCCCACCAGGGTGGAGCAGCACTCCTGGTTTAAGTTGGTGACATATGCTGGATACAGGCTGTGCTCCGATAGATGAGTCTGAAACACTAGAGAGCGCTCTGGAGGAGCGGACACTGGGAGATGCTCTGGAGGAGCAGTCACTGGAGGGTGCTCTGGAGGAGTGGACACTAGAGGGTGCTCTGGAAGAGCGGACACTGGAGGACGCTCTGGAGGAGCGGACACTGGAGGGTGCACAGTTGATATTGAAACAAGAGAAAATACTGGAGAAGATTAATGGATTAGTGCTGGGTCCTGGCAGAGGTCTGAGACGAGAGCTTGTGGTCTGGAGCCTTCAATAGACTCTGGTTAGTGGCTGGAGCCTGTAATGGACCCTGCTCAGGGGCTGATTCATGAACTGGACTCTGGTCAAGGGCTGGTACCCTCTGCACTTGACGTGGGCTCTGAGGCCCTTCCTGGGCCAGACTTGGGAAAAACTGCCCTGTCTGGGCTTGCTGTGGGAACAGGAGGCTCTCCTTATTAGTGGTAACTAGGAATTACACAAGCTCCAGTCTGGATCCAGAACACCTGAGAAGAGATGATGCTGACCCTCAGAGGACCTCAGATGATGCTAACCCTGAATCAACAAACAGAACTAACAATTATTGCTAAATGTGTGACTGAATCATATAATAACTTAATAGTATTGATAGTTCATCATCTAGCTGACTACATCTTGTATTATTATTATTATTTTTATTTTTTCTAAAATCCTGTCAAATGTGCACAAACTACTAGCTACTACTAAATATTGTAGAAACATAATTTTCTGTAAAGTTGCTTTGTAACGATTTGTTTTGTAAAAAGCGCTATACAAATAAACTTGAATTTAATTTAATTTAATTGAATCTTGTGCTTGACTCAGGATTTGAGGCCCTCCCTGGGCTTAACGTGGAAAGAACAGCCCTCTCTGGTCTGAACGTGGGGACAGGAGCCCTCTCTGGCCTTGATTCACATCTGAAGTCATCCCTGGGCCAGACGTGGGAACAACAACCCTCTCTAGGCTGGACGTGGGGACAGGAACACTCTCTGGGCTTGGAACGGACTCTGAATTTGTTTGGGCTGTAGTGGACTCAGGACTGAACTTGATGAAAAGAGAGGACTCAGGGGCTGGAGCCAACAATGGGGCAGATTCAGGGGCTGGCATTCTCCTGGGGCTGAGATCACCGGCGGCGCCAGGGGGGGTCTTGGGGGGTCTCAAGACCCTGCCAAAAAATGCCTTGACCCCCCATTTGACCCCCCAGCCTCTTCCTGATTAAACAATATATATATTCGGGATAAAGATCCAAAAATGTTTCTCTTCAAACTACGCAGAACAATAATAAATAATAATTATTTCGACATTTATTCATACACTGAACCGAGAACCGTTTCTGTCGGGATTCGAGAACCGATGAGCTGATGTTAACTGCGCATGCGTGATTCAGCGTGAAGCAGACTGACACAGAGCGCATCTGAACCGAACTGATTCTTTTGGTGATTGATTCTGAACTGATTCTGTGCTAATGTTATAAGCGCGGGTAAACCAACGGCTTGAATGAAGGGCAATCATCGCCAATGACGGCATTACATCGAGCGCAAAGGGCCGGTGAACCATTTTTTTTTTCAACTGGTTTATTTGATCGAATTGTCCTAAAGAACCGGTTCACTTGAGCACCTGCTCCTTTGCCCCTTAAGTGCCCTTTAGTCAAAGCAAAATTACCTCAATTTTTTTTTGTAATAACATAAACTTTTGTGAATGCCTGCCCACGCCCAATCATAATATTAGTACAATTTATATAAATAAACATTTAAATAAAATGACCAACATGATGACCGTTCACCTGACTACGACCTCATCCAACCGGCGGGAAGATTCCTCATGCTGCAGGCGCATTTTTTAATTGCTAGAGGATATTTTCAACATCGTGGCAGCTGGTAAGTGGTGTTTCATTCTCAGCGAAGTGATTTTGGTGTTTATTTACTTATTATTATTTTACAAGAACGATGTGATGTGAGAACATGCAGATACGTTGTTTATATTGCTGTGTGTAGCCTGTAGTGTAGAAGTAACACTAGCGTGCTGTTTGAGGGAGAAAAGTTTCACAGGCATCGAGGGGTCTGGTCTTTTTTATGTTATTTGAATAAACTTTTATTATATTACAGTACTTATTTATTTTTAACACGTAAAAATAATTATCACAACACTGGTAAGGCTTATTCAGATTTTCTCATTCTCTGAATTATCTTTATAAAAATAAAAACAATTCAGAAATGAATTAAAATATAATTATATTTTAAATGTGATGCAAATATTTTTTCTACAAAAGCAACAGTGTTTACAACAGCAAGACCACTTTAGCCTGTAAACTCAATAATATCTATCTAGAAATAAATGTAAAAATATCAATGTCAATAAAAATGCATAATATACCTGACATGAAAGTGCAGTGTGAAGGATATGAATAACAAATGTAGCCTGTCATTTGTTTACATTGCAAAGGTGTTTTTGTTGTTTAGTAGCAGAAATATGCAGTTATTAGCCATGTCCACTGTATTTTTTGTTGGTTTTCATGAGACCCCCCTTGAAAAGACCAGGACCCCCCCATTGCCCCCCAATCAAAATTGTCTGGAGCCGCCACTGGCTGAGATTCAGAGCAGGAACTTTACTAGGACAATTTTCGTGGATTGGTGTTCTGCTCACACCGACCTCAACAGTGGATCTGACACACTGGATATCAGTCTAGTCTGCCTTAGTCTGGTTTTCAATCTTCTCAGGGGACCTGGCATGGCCATCTTGACCAGGGCTTCAGATGGTATGGTCATTTTGGCTAGGGAGTCCGGATGCAATTCTGAGGGAGGATCAGATTCATTACTTGACTCTGGAACCAGAACAGACTGATAACTGACTATAGGGACTGGAGCTGGGGGCTGCCCAGGAACTGACTCTGGAAGACATGCTGGAGCAAACACTGACTGCCTGACCTATAGGCAGAGTTCCTGGGGAGCATTATCTCAGGAGCGTATTCTGGGCAGAAAGCTGAAGCAGATTTGTGGACTGTAGTGGACTCTGGAACAGACTGGAACAGACATTAATATGGTAGCTAGTGACAGAGTGATCATAGGTTTTTCATCCACCTCACCCACGGTGAGGGAGGAACCACAGAGCAGAATCACGCAGTCAATGTACTGAGAAAGAGCATGAAATAGCTGGTGCAGGTACCTGATCTACAGGACTGCCGTCAAGTCCCAGCCAGAAAAGAGTCTTTAACCCTCTGGAGTCTAAGGGTATTTTTGGGGCCTGGAGAAGTTTTGTCATGCCCTGACATTTGTGCTTTTTTCAGTTTCTTATAAATATCTAAATGGGTAAAGTCTAATCTCACTGTAATCAGCACAAACTGGGCTATAATAATATGTGAAATGCATGTATGTACATGATTGTGTTTTTGAGAAAAAACATATTATGCGTGGTTAGTGAAAAACTAAAAATGTTAAAACACTTGAAAAGGCCATAAAACACATAAAGAACAATGGTTCCCGGGATTTTTGAGAACTGGAGCTTGTAGCCTAGAATTTTTCTTTCTAAATTATGTGAAAATCATCTTTTTTACTCACTCACAGAAAACAATATATTGATTTAAATTTTCTAACACATTTTTTGTTGGTAAAAGTCATATGTGAGTAGGCGTCAACTACCATGAATATCATTGTGATTTACACCTGAGAAGACAAAGGCCCGCATAATGAGCTGCATAATGAGCCTCTCATTCAGCTGTGCCACTGTGAGTGAGGAGTTACAAGAAAGAATGTGAGAACAAAATAAAAGTATGTAATTTTATGTTTGTAGTTTATTAAGAATATATTTAATTATCCCACAACATAATTTAATATCCACTTGGGGCAGCAGTTAAACAGTTTATTAGAAACAATCAAAGCTGACTTTCAAACTAATTGTTTGGCATCATTACTCCGGTCACACAATCCTTCAGAAATCCTTTTAACAATCTTACTTTCTACAAAAAAAAAGCAAACAAAAAAAAACATTTGTTATTATTATTATCATTATTATTAATGTTGAAAAGAGCTGAGAATATTTTTCTGGGTTTTTAGGGGGAATACATTGAAAGAAAAGCATTGGGTCTCATTCACTAAATATGCGTAGGCACAGATTTTTGCGTGAAATGTGCATACGCACGTTTTCACTAATAAATCATGATTCATCAAAAACTTTCATACTAAAATTTATTCTAAATGTACGAAAAGATTCAAGAACAACTTATACCACACGTACGCAATAATCATGTACAACCGGGGTCTTATAAGCATGTGTTAAGAACCCTACATATAATTAGATGTTATTGATAAATTATAATTAGAGTTCCAATATATATATTTTAGAGGTCCAAACAACAATCACCTGATCTATCCTTATATAAACGGTGATTAATGTGTCTCATCTTGTGTTTAGAGGCATTGGAACTCTTGGTACTGCTTAAAGACATCGCGGCGCATGCTCTAAGGAAAGAGTGCGTCTTTAGAGAGCGCTCAGATATGTTCGCTGAGAGTGACGAATGGCTGTTCAGTCGCTTTAGGTTGCCCAGAGAAGTCCTCATTGATTTGTTCAATTCACTGGAACCTCACCTAAGCCACATCACCAACCGCTCTCACCCTATACCACCTTATCTCCAAGCCTGTGTTATAACCCATGCTTCTTTTTTACCTCTGCCCCTTATGCCAGTGGATACACTGTTAAATAACAATTTTTTCCTGGCTTCCACCTCCGACAGCAAAACCTCACGTTCACTATCATTAAAGTTATTTTTCTTTGTCTTTGTTTCGGTGCCATAATTGTCTTTCTATGTACAAGTGCCTCGTTGTGGAGAGCCCTTATATGGAGCTGGTTTGGGCGTGAATTATGCTAATTACTAACCTCGTGCACAAGGGCGCTCATTTAGAAGACTCCAAATTCACTAACAGAAGAACGAGTTTAAGAACAAGCTCATGTGTGTACGCACGTGTTGTGAATTAGGCGGAAAGTTTTCGTGAGAAGTTCAAATGTGCGTATGAATAAGAAAATTATACGTAATTATTAGTGAATGAGACCCATTGTTTTTTACTTTTGTTACAGTTATCTATTTGTTACATTTATATTATTTACATCAAGCTTTTGAATGGTATAGTATTGTATATTGAAACTTCATAATGTTTCACTTGATTATACATTTAGTCAGAAATTATAGTTTGGAAAAAGTCCTTGGAAATAGTCTAACTAGTAAAATGTATGCACGTTATGTGAAAACTAATACAAGTATATAAATAAATAAAAAGATACTTACTCATGTTTATGATCTCTGCTGAATAAAGTGCTTCGTTCTTTTTTTTCTGAGAAAATCCATTTCTCAAATCCTCAACCACATCACATCTTTTTGTGGTGATTTATGTCTTATTCCTCTCACCGCGAAGCAAACAGTACAATAAAAAAAAAAAACTTCAACAGTCTGGCTGCTTTTTCTTCTGTGTGGGCGTATTCAAGCCGCGCGCTTCAGTTTGAATCTGAATAGCGCGTCCGGCGTGGGGGCGTGGTCACATTAGATATAATGAAGGGAGACATGAAAAACAGACATCGCGTTGTTTTCATATGGCTTACTTTATCACAGAATATCTGTTTTCGGCGGCACTTGTTTAGTTTAAAAATAGACATGTCAAGCTTTCTATAGATATCTCTCTCGTTGAGTATTCACGGAGTTACAGTCCATTTTAATAATGTGTTTGTAAAAGAAGATCAGCGCAGACAAAGGCTGCAGACAGCACACCTTTTTTGTTATCTTTATTTTATAAGTGCACAAAGTTTTGTTGTTATTATGTCTGTATCCAAAAAAAAGTAGACCCTTTACAGATTCGATTGATGTATTGCTCTTATCTGTACGATTAAACTGAAAGTGTAATTTAAGTTCTTTTCGGGGTTATCAGGAGAAAATGACTCAAAACGCATAAATGCGTTAATCGACTCGAAAGGGTTAATGCATCATCACTCCAGGGCACAAGGTGAGAGAGTCCGATAAATTCTTCCACATATTCCTCGATTGCTATCATAGGGTTAGGGTTATGATTCGAGCTTTCACATCAGTGCATCTTGTCTGCTCTACAGCGACCTGCTGCACGCTGCGATACAAGACTTTATTTTTTTGTTTCTTGAGCTTAAGCAACCAAATACACAAAATATGATGTCTGCTGTGGGTGTTGACAAATAAAACAATTTCACGGCACACTCTACTAATACTCAGGGGGGAAAAGAAGGAAAATGTTACGATCTGAGACCCAGGGAAACACAGGAGACAAGAGATCCAATCGCAGTGTGGGTTTAAATGGGTAATCCAAATCAGAAATCAACAAGCAGGGGTCAAAACCATAAATCCATCCAACAAATAAACAAACAGGGAAGGAACAGGAATGGGAACAGGAACTCGGAAGACGAGGAACTCGGAAGGCAAGGAAACTGGGTGATGGAAAGAAAGGACTCCATGAAAACAATTGGAAACAGACCGGATTATATAGGCAGGGTAACGACTATCAAGTGAAGACACCTGAGTGCAATTAACAGGAGTGCAATTCCTATGATGTAGGGACAAGGCTTTGTGGGAAATGTAGTGCCTGCGGTGAGGTGCCCATGGGGAAGTGAGACCACTAGTGGACACCCAGGGAACAGAGACCAGACAGCGTGACAGAAAAGGGAAAAAAAATTATAATAATCAAACAACACTGAATTGTAGTGTTGGTATTGTATAAGACACTTGCACTTAATTTTAGTCTATATAAAAAAAAAAGCTCAAATGGAGTTAACAAGGTTTTTGCCGGCGAATGAGGAGATCTGTGTTTTGACCACTTTTGAGGCAAGTGCATTGCATTATATACTATCATCAACTTTTACAGGTTATATAACGTTTATTGTTGCTATATGGGCACTAAGTTTTTCTTGTTGTTTTATACACTTTTAGATTAAGTGCATATGCACAGGATATTTAAACGTAAAAAAAAAAAAGTATAGCCTATTGGCTAGAAGGCAAAAAACCTACTTCTCCAGTGTTCAAATGCACAAAAACATTAGCCTTTACAGACATGGTGTTTGAGTAGAGAAAATGCTGTAATATTCAAAAAGTTATTTGCTTACCCTTGCATTGCGAATAAGCTGAGATCTGTCTCCTGCAGGCTGTCCGCAGCACGTCAATCTGAGTGGAGGCAGGTGAAGTTACGAGGTTTCACGAGAGCTTGAGGATGGCATCATAAACTTTTACTGACAAGCTCTTTTAAATACTTATCATTTGTTAAATATTTCTAACCCTCTGATTTAAAACAATATGTATGAATTATAATAGAGTTATGAAGTTTAGATAATTTTTCATGGCACATATCTGGATATTCTCTGTCTGTCATATGGAAACACTGCCCTTAGAGAAGGTGGATCAGCCAAAATAAGGTGCCGGATCGGATTTCGGAGGTGCCGGATCAGGCTTGTTCCAGCACAAATTAAGCCCTGCAAATATGATATGATGCGTTGTAAATAATCTTAATGATTTGTCTCTATTCTTCAGCACAGTGGTTCCCAATCCTGGTCCTGGAGAACCCCCAACACTGCACCTTTTTGGTGTCTCTCTTATCTGACACACACATTTGAGGTCTTGTAGTCTTCAGTAATGAGATAATGAGTTGAATCAGATGTGTTTGAATAGGGAGGCATCTAAAATGTGCAAGTGTTGGGGGTTGTCCAGGACCAGGATTTGGAACCACTGCCTCAGCATATCCAATAGCCTCAGAAAAACTTGATGGTGCATCAGAAACTATTGACTCTCTTTATCCTAGCACTTTAGACATGGTCACTCCTTTCTACTTAAAGAGGATTAAGGAAAACCGTCTGATACTGTCATATAAGGATCACACTCGTGCCCTAAAGAGAGCAGCCTGGAAAAAATGGAGTCCAGCTAGAAGAAAACAAAACAAGAGGTATTTCGTATTGTATGGATGGACATTACTTCTACAAAAAGAAAAGCCTTAAAAACTGCCAAGTCTGCTTACTTTTTTTCTCTTTTAAAAGAAAACAAACACAACCCCAGGTATTAATTCAATACAGTGGCTAACTGAACAAAAAATAAAGCATCAACAGACATAGACATTTCCTAATATCACAGCAGTAATGACTTTATGAACTTTTTTTCCCTCCCAGATTGCTACTATTAGATTTATAATTATAACCACGCAGACGTCAGCTACAGTATTGCATCAGTCAGTACACTATAGATTACTATAGATTACCTGGGGAACAATTCCACTCATTATCTGCTATAGGATAGGAAGAATTGTATAAACTTGTTAAATCATCTAAACCAACCTTTTTTCAGGAAGTCGTGGCCTAGTGGTTAGAGAGTTTGACTCCCAACCCTGGGTTGTGGGTTCGAGTTGTGCCAGTAATACCACGATTTAGGTGCCCTTGAGCAAGGTACTGAACCCCCAAATGCTCCCTGGGTGCCGCAGCATAAATGGCTGTTCACGGTTTGTGTGTGTTCACTGCTATGTGTGTGCACTTTGGATGGGTTAAATACAGAGCATGAATTCTGAGTATAGGTCACCATACTTTGCTGTATGTTACGTCACTTTCAACATGTATGTTAGATCATATACCATCTAAGCTACTAAAAGTGTCAGGGTTACTGAGGGAGAGGACCCAGATGCAGAGTGAACAAGGAACGTTTATTGACAAGACAAAAGCACGACAGGAGGGAGTGGCTTGAACTGTCCAGACAGTAGGATTGGGTAGATGGTGGAGCAGGCAGATGGGGGGGTTGACCGCCGAGGGGGGCTCTGGGTGATAACTGAGTGCAGGACTGTTGAGGAGGCTGTGCAAGGGACCAGACCACAACACCAGGAACCAAGGGCACTTGACTATAGAGGTAAAGCCACACACACGTCAGACCCCCTAGGCGGGGAGACCCAGTAGCCAGGAAGAAAGGGAGCAGGCAAGACAGGAACAGACAGAACTCACAAAACACTAGACAAGACTGAAGACAACATGAGAACAACAACAACAATAATAATAATAATAATAATAATAATAATAGGGCAAAAATCAGACCGGGGAGCTATGACCTAGAAACAAGATGACTAGGGAAATAATCAAAGCTAACTAAACAAAGTAAACTAAAAAGGTAAACAAACAAATACAAAATAAAGTTCTAGAAATAACTGGAAAGACTAACCAAGAGAATAACTCAAAGGGGAAAATAAATACTTCAAAGAACAAGTCAAATTAAAAGTGAGATCCAAACAAAAAGAAACTTAAACTAGACTAGAATAAACAGTGACGAGATAAACTTAAACTAACAAATACCAGACTTAAACTGACAAGGGAAAAACTCTATTAGTATAGAACAGCTAGCACGCTAAGCAGACACTAACTCACACACAAAACGAACCGGCCAACACATGAGGGAAGTGATCACAATAAAAGCATACAGAGACATGAGGAACAGGTGACAACACTCTGACTAATGGGGACTAAACAAAGGGGCGTGACCAGGGAAAACAAGGAGGTGGGACAAGAGGAGCACGTGGTAGACACAAGAGACACAACCATGTGCTCAGGCACAAAATAAACAAAGACACATTGAACAAAGACAGTACAGACAAGACTGTCAGGGCAGGATCCTGACAGTACCCCCCCTCCAAAGGACGCCTCCAGGCGTCCACCCTGGGTGGAGGAGTGAAAGGGGGCACAGGCATGGTAGGGGGCCAAGATGGTACTGACTGGGGGGGTGGGTGGGATGAAAACCTTGGAAATCCAGGGGGTGGGCTGGGAGGGGTGGAAAAACTTCCAGGGGAATGGTTAGGCCAGGGTGCTGCCGGCTTGGGGAAACCCGGTCTATCCAACTCTGCAAAGGTGGGGGCATGGCTGGTGGCACCTCTCCCTACAGGAACACCTCTCACAGGCAATGGTTGCCAACTGAACTGGGTATTCAGGGTGGATTGCCAGGTATTCTTGGTTGGCAAGACATGACTAGCAAGGGATTCTGGAATGGCCTCAAAGAGATTAGGGTTCTCTGGACCAGGCTCCAAAGGCGACTGTGGAAGGTTTGTGGGGACTGTCGAAATGCCCTCCTGGGCCTCAGGAAGAGACTCAGAAGCTGATAAACTGCCCCCTGGGGCGGCAGGAATGGGCTCAAAGACTGACCTTTGAGTGGCCTGGCGGGTGGACGAACTGCCCTCCGGGGCTGCAGGAATGGGCTCAGGGACTGATTCTTGAGGGCCCCCTGGGGTTGCAAGAATGGACTCCGGACTTGGTTTTGGACTGCCCTCCGGGGCTACTGGAACAGACTCGTGAGTGGATTCTTGACCGCCCTCAGGGGCTGCGGAGCTGCCCTCTGGGGCTACTGGAACTGACTCGTGAGTGGGTTCTTGACCACCCTCAGGGGCTGCTGAGCTGCCCTCCGGGACTACTGGAACAGACTCGGGAGTGGGTTCTTGACCACCCTCAGGGGCTGCTGAGCTGCCCTCCGGGACTACTGGAACTGACTCGGGAGTGGGTTCTTGACCACCCTCAGGGGCTGCTGAGCTGCCCTCCGGGACTACTGAAACTGACTCGGGAGTGGGTTCTTGACCGCCCTCAGGGGCTGCTGAGCTGCCCTCCAGGGCTACTGGAACTGACTCATGAGTGGATTCTTGACCGCCCTCGAGGGCTGTGGAATTGCCCGCTGGGGCCACCAAGATTGGAGTCCTCTGTGGGCTAGACACAGGGGCTGGAGCAGACACTGGAGTGAGCTCTGGAGCTGGCTGCTCACCGCTGGACTCCATGGTCATGACTGAAGCAGCACGCCACTTGAGATCACCCAGGGAAACTGCAGGAGGGATCTCCAGACTAAGGTCTCTAGCTCTCCTGGCGCGGGGCCTCCTACCCTTTCGTCTCCCAGGCCTGTTAGCATTCACATCTCCTACATCTTGACTTAAATGAACTGACATTGACACAGAATTTTCAGGACTGGACTTGACTGGCTTTGAATGGACTAAAACAGGCTTGACTGGCACAGGAACAGGGGCTAACAGGGGAACCTCCCTCACAGCATCCTTGAGCTTGACTGCTTCAGAGCACTTGGTTGACTCAGATGTGACTGTGAGGGATTCAGCCGATTCGGAGGCTGGAACCAGCACAGAGGCCTCCATGACAGATGCAGCAGCTTTGGCCGCCCTCCTTCTCACTCTCCTTTTCTCAGTGGGAGTCAAAAGATGATCAGGGACTTGACTCGATGGAGTGAGAGTGGGGTGATCACTGTAGGGGGACTCTGGTGGTGTAAGTATCTGCCAATCCTTGCGGTGGTGCAAATAATTGGAAAAGTTCCAAAAGTCCAAGATCCTCAATTGCTCCATCTCCCACCAGGGCGGTGGATCATCCAAACAGAGGTTGAAGACATCCTTAAGGGCTGCATCCTGGTACTCAAGGCCCCTAGACATAGTCCAAAAGAATTGGGCAAAGGCCCTCACCTCTTGCCCCTGCTGCCGAAGTGCACCCAGGCCTTGCTGGCGGGCCAGTCTCTCCTGAGCATTTGCAGGGGGTAGGATCTTGATACTCTGCTGGGTCCTGACTTGGCCGGTTCGTTCTGTCAGGGTTACTGAGGGAGAGGACCCAGATGCAGAGTGAACAAGGAACGTTTATTGACAAGACAAAAGCACGACAGGAGGGAGTGGCTTGAACTGTCCAGACAGTAGGATTGGGTAGATGGTGGAGCAGGCAGATGGGGGGGTTGACCGCCGAGGGGGGCTCTGGGTGATAACTGAGTGCAGGACTGTTGAGGAGGCTGTGCAAGGGACCAGACCACAACACCAGGAACCAAGGGCACTTGACTATAGAGGTAAAGCCACACACATGTCAGACCCCCTAGGCGGGGAGACCCAGTAGCCAGGAAGAAAGGAAGCAGGCAAGACAGGAACAGACAGAACTCACAAAACACTAGACAAGACTGAAGACAACATGAGAACAATAATAATAATAATAATAATAATAATAATAATAATAATAATAATAGGGCAAAAATCAGACCGGGGAGCTATGACCTAGAAACAAGATGACTAGGGAAATAATCAAAGCTAACTAAACAAAGTAAACTAAAAAGGTAAACAAACAAATACAAAATAAAGTTCTAGAAATAACTGGAAAGACTAACCAAGAGAATAACTCAAAGGGGAAAATAAATACTTCAAAGAACAAGTCAAATTAAAAGTGAGATCCAAACAAAAAGAAACTTAAACTAGACTAGAATAAACAGTGACGAGATAAACTTAAACTAACAAATACCAGACTTAAACTGACAAGGGAAAAACTCTATTAGTATAGAACAGCTAGCACGCTAAGCAGACACTAACTCACACACAAAACGAACCGGCCAACACATGAGGGAAGTGATCACAATAAAAGCATACAGAGACATGAGGAACAGGTGACAACACTCTGACTAATGGGGACTAAACAAAGGGGCGTGACCAGGGAAAACAAGGAGGTGGGACAAGAGGAGCACGTGGTAGACACAAGAGACACAACCATGTGCTCAGGCACAAAATAAACAAAGACACATTGAACAAAGACAGTACAGACAAGACTGTCAGGGCAGGATCCTGACAAAAAGAGGTGCATCCAGAAGTAATAGATTCTCTTCCTAATTAATTCATCATTGATTTTTCATCATTAGTGTATGTGCCAAAAACGTTCAAACTGGCTGTTATTAAGCCTCTCATTGAAAAATAAATAAATAAATAAAAATCAAAAATTAAACACACCTTGATCCTGGAGAATTAGTTAATTAAAGACTGATCTCAAATCTCCCTTTTCTGTCAAATACACTAGAAAAAGTATAGTATCTTCACAACTATGTTCTTTCTAGAAAAAAAAAGGTATATGTGAGGATTTCCGGTAAGGATTTAGACCGTATCATAGTAAGAGAGACTGCACTCATCAGAATTACAAATTACCTTTCTCTCTCGATACTTAGCGCAGCGTTTCGTCCATACTGACGACAACTTTATTTTGAATAGACTACAAAAATGATGTTGGCATTCGTAGAATTGCATTGGCATGGTTCAAATCATACTTATCTGACCGTCATTAGTTCATAGCAGTAAATGAAAAAGAATCTCATCAGTGCATTCACAAGTGTTCTATGGAGACAAGGCTCAGTATAAGGACCATTGCTTTTCACACTTTACATGCTACCCTTGGGAGATATCATCAGGAAACATGTTGTTAGATTTCACTGTTATGCTGATGATACTCAGCAGAGAAGGTAAGCACAACCACTGCACTTAGCCTCTTCAAGAAACACTGAATTTATCACCAGCAGGGTGGACTATTGTAATGGGCTCCTCACCGGCCTTCCCAAAAAGACCATTAGACAGCTGCAGCTCATCCAGAACACTGCTGCCAGGATTCTGACTAGAACCAGAAAATCTGATCATATCACACCAGTCCTCAGGTCCTTACACTGGCTTCCAGTTAAATTTAGGATTCATTTTAAAGTACTTTTACTCGTATATAAGTCACTAAATGAGCTAGGACCGAAATATATTCCAGATATGCTCACTGAATATAAGCCTAACAGACCACTCAGATCATTAGGATCGAGTCAGTTAGAAATACCAAGGTTTCACACAAAACAAGGGGAGTCCTCCTTTAGTTACTATGCCGCCCGCAGTTGGAATCAGCTTCCAGAAGAGATCAGATGTGCTAAAACACTAGTCACATTTAAATCTAGACTTAAAAGTCATCTGTTTAGCTGTGCATTTATTGAATGAGCACTGTGCGATGTCCGAACTGATTGCTGTATATTTTCAAAGTTTTTTTATTTTATGTAAAATGATTTTCTAACTGTTTTAAATTCATTTTAAATAAGTACTTTTTGAAAAAAATAATTTTAAAAGTTTTAAAATTGCTTGTTTTATTCTTGTTATTATTTTTCGTCATTATTATTTTACTTTCCTTTATGTAAACCACTTTGAATTACCATTGTGTATGAAATGTGCTATATAAATAAACTTGCCTTGCCTTGCCTTGAATTAGACAGAGTAGGACTAGACTTAGACAGGACAAGACTACTACGATTATGCTCAGCTCCGTGCATCTAGTTTTAACAATAATCCTACCAAACAAACATGAAAAAGAGAGCTAGATATAGCAAAGGCAAAGAGGCAGATAGCGAACAGGTGTGATGATGAGAGAATCAAAATCAGCTGGCGGTAATGAGGGGTAAGAGTGAGAGTAGTACAAAAAACAACCAGTAGAGGGAGGAGAGGAGGAAAAGAAAAAAGGAGGAAAGCCAGGATCATGACAGTACCTCCTCCTCAAGGTGCACCTCCTGGCGCACTAGAAGATGGGGACTGACGGGAGTGGTAAAAATCGTTGATAAGCGAGCGGTCCAGAATGTCCCGGGAGGGGATCCAGCATCTCTCCTCGGGACCATAACCCTCCCAATCTACCAGAAATTGATGGCCCCTCCCCCTGGGGTGAACATCAAGTAACCTACGAACTCTGTAGACGAGGGAGCCCTCAACACGAACCGGGGGCATGACAGGACGAGGGGGGGCGTGAATAACAGGCATCAAACAAGAGACATAAAATACGGGATGAACACGTCAGAGATTGGCCGGTAACTGGAGCCTGAGAGAGACCGGGCTAAGAATCTTAATGATGCAGAAAAAGTCCAATGAATTTAGGAGCCAGTTTACGCGAGGGGTACTGAAGGGGAAGGTTAGTGGTAGTGAGCCAAACTCTCTGTCCGTGAACATAACAGGGGCTTCTGACACGGCGTTCATTAGCGGTGTGACACATAATGGAGCACGATCTACAAAGGGCAGATCGGACCAATCTCCAAGTTTGTCTGCAATGTTGAATGAACGCTCGTACGGAAGGCACCTTGGATTCGGTGTTGGAAGGGAAGAGGGGGGGCTGGTAACCCAAACAACCCTGGAATGGCGACAGACTAGTAGCAGACGCGGGGGTGGAATTGTATGCATACTAAGCCCAAGGAAGCTGTTCTACCCAAGACGCGGGGTTACAAAATGCAAGCAAACGCAAAAGCCGACCGATAATTTGATTAGCCCATTTGGCCTGACCGTTCGTCTGTGGGTGAAACCCGGAGGAGAGACTAGCTGAGGCACCGATGAGGCGACAGAACTCCTTCCTAAAGAGGGAGGAGAATTGTGGCCCTCTGTCAGACACTACGTTTTCTGGGAGACCATGGATCCTAACAACATGTTCTACGACCGTCTGAGCGGTCTCCCTAGCTGAGGGGAGTTTAGGGAGGGGAATTAAGTGAGCAGGGATGGATCTGAAAGAGGGCTGAGAGAGGATGGTTCTCTATTAGTCTTTGGAGGACCTGTCTAACATGTTGCATATGAACCTGGAGATTCGGAGAGAAAATCAGAATATCATCGAGGTAAACGAACACGAACAGGTTTAACAAGGTTTAACAGGTTTAACAACGTGGCTCGGGTGAACCCTGGAGGACGGACTGGGAAGTGTCCCTCCAAAGTGAGTGGAGTGGAGTGTGCACAGCACAGAGAAGGTAAATACAACCACTACACTTAGGCTCTGCAAGAAACACTGAATTAGACAGAATAGGACTAGACTTAGACAGGACAAGACTACTACGGTTACGCTCAGCTCCGTGCATCTAGTTTTAACAATAATCCGACAACACAGATACGAAAAAGGGGGCTAGATATAGCGAAGGCAAAGAGGCAGATAGCGAACGGGTGTGATGATGAGAGAATGGAATTCAGCTGGCGGTAATGAGGGGTAAGAGTGAGAGTAGGACAAAAACAACCAGCAGAGGGAGGAGAGGAGGAAAAGAAAAAAGGAGGAAAGCCAGGATCATGACAGCTTTTTATATTTATATAATTTAATGTAAGCAGGCCCGTCGCGACAAGGCAGGCAAACCAAGCAACAGTTTTTTTATTTGAGGGCGTGGGCAAATGTAAAGAGAACGTCGTGGCGTGTGTCCATTGCAAGATAGAGCTGGCATACCACATCTAGGGCCCTATGATTTCCGCGATGCAGAAAACGCAGAGGGAATCGCGGATGACACGTAATTTGTCAAATTGTGAATGAATGAATTAAAAATAGGTCATTGCACTTACATCAAATCACGATATGGACTAATATCTGTAAATATTAATCCGGAACAGTCTATTTAAATATGAATCCTGAATGTTCTGCCTGTCTCTGTTAATGAATGGAGCAGAAGTGCGACTCTATTTACACACACAGAAGTGTGCGTGACGCTCCGGTGAATTCAGTGTCTGCTGTCTCAATAAATAAGACGTGAACACATGAACAACAACTCCAGAACTGCTTTGGCAGTCACTTCATGAGCATTTTGTCCGTTTGATCTGAGTAAAACTAGCGTCACATCACAGACACAGAACTGTAAAGGTACGTCAACCCGTCAAAATAAAAGTCCTGTTTTAGACAAGTATTTGCCAGAGATGTATTACTGTTGTTCAGCAGATTGTACATAGCCTACTACTAAAAAAAAAATCAAACATTATTGTTTTGTAAGGTTTAATCACACAAAATTTCTTCCATGTTTTATATTTTAATAGTAAATCCCCTTTGTTTACCAAAAAGCTAAGTTTGCTTAATTTTCAATAATTAAAATATAAATTAAATTAATGTTTTGTGTTTAATGTTTAATGTGCATCTCAGAAAATGCTTTATTTAAAACCCCAACTGAATGCGACTTAAATGCGCTTAATTCATCTTTCAACTTTATTGTCATTGTTCACAGTACAAGGACAGACAGAGAAACAATGGATAATAATTAAATGTTTATTTTTGATGTATCCATTGGATTCTATGCATTTAAAAATATAAAATATTTTTTTTTTTTAAAAAGGAAACTTAGTTGTTCATTTTAAGAGACCCAGGAGTCTTATTTTCTCTTGCATCATTAATATTGCACTTTAATTAAGCAAAAACACATTTTATCCGATTACTCGATTAATCAATGGAATTTTTGGTAGAATACTCGATTAGTAAAATATATGAAAGTGGCATAGCAAATAGCATGCTATACTATTCCACCGTGATAATCTATTTACCAAATGGGGGTTAGGAAAACCACACAATAAATTCCGTGCATCAAACATTAGTTTGGGATGTTTTGAAGCATTGCTAGTGAAAGCAGCTGCCTGCATCCCTTCCCTTCTAATATCAAAATATGGAAATGCTAACATATCTTTAAGTTTTCGGTAAACTTTATAATACGTAAAATTACTGTTTGCTAACAGTTAAATGAGAATTAACTCAAGATTAATTAACTATAAATTTAACATCTATTAATGATTTTTATTATAAAGTGTCTACCATCTAACTTAGTTAGCAACTATGGTTTTGGGAAACGCACCTGAGCATTTAATAGTGACCTCTTTCAATATGCTTACAGTGAAATGGTAAACTGTACTTCACAGGTAATTTCAGATTTTACTGCGGGGTTCGGGGGGCCTCTATGTCCATTTTGCTTGGGGCCCCCAAATTCCTTCAAACGGCCCTGAATGTAAGCCTAGTTAACTTAATCTATATCACACACAGAGTACCGTTTTTCTGCAGATGCATGAACACATTTAACAATAATTTTATTCAAGTTCAGTAAAGCAGTAAGTGACTTACATTTTAGACATAATATTGCTTGTTTTAGCTAAATTTTGCCAACAAAAATAGTTCCAAACAAAGATTACAGAACTGTTTTACATCTGAGCAATGGACGATGTTTACTTATTGAATGAATCAGCTTTTTGAACTAATCGCTTGAATAAATGATTCAGTGATTCACTCATTAACATGGTCAAATGCTTTGTTTCTGAACGAATCAGCCATTTGAATGAATTGGTTGAATCTCAATGACTCACTCATTTACATTTACTTGCTGTCACCTACTGGCGGTTTTAATATCACATTTTGACTATTTCTATCCATGTTTTAAAGTATTTCATATATCAGTATTTAACGGGTTAGTTCACCCAAAAATGAAAATTATGTCATTAATGACTCACCCTCATGTCGTTCCAAACCCATAAGACCTCTGTTCATCTTTGGAACACAGTTTAAGATATTTTAGATTTAGTCCAAGAGCTTTCTGTCCCTCCATTGAAAACATATGTACGGTATACTGCCCATGCCCAGAAAGGTAATAAAAACATCATCAAAGTAGTCCATGTGACATCAGAGGGTCAGTTAGAATTTGTTGAAGCATTAAAAATATTGGTCCAAAAAAAAAAAAAAAAAAAAAAAAAACATTACGACTTTACTCAGCATTGTCTTCTCTTCCGGGTCTGTTGTGAGCTTGTTCACAACACTGCAGTGTAATGATGTCCGGTTCACTAACGAATCATTCGATTTTAACCAGTTCTTCTTGAACCAGTTCACCAAATCGAACTGAATCGTTTGAAGTGGTTCGCGTCTCCAATAAGCATTAATCCACAAATTACTTAAAGGGTTAGTTCACCCAAAAATGAAAATTATGTCATTAATAACTCACCCTTATGCTGTTCCAAACATGTAAGAGCTCCTTTTATCTTCGGAACACAGTTTAAGATATTTTAGATTTAGTCCGAGAGCTCTCAGTCCCTCCATTGAAGCTGTGTGTACGATATACTGTCCATGTTCAGAAAGGTAAGAGAAACATCATCAAAGTAGTCCATGTGACATCAGAGGGTCAGTTAGAATTTTTAAAATTTATTTTCGATGCTTCAAAAAATTCCAACGGGCACTCTGATGTCACATGGACTACTTTGATGATGTTTTTCTTACCTTTCTGGACATGGACAGTTTACCGTACACACAGCTTCAATGGAGGGACTGAGAGCTCTCGGACTAAATCTAAAATATCTTAAACTGTGTTCCGAAGATAAAAGGAGGTCTTACATGTTTGGAACAGCATAAGGGTTAGTTATTAATGACATAATTTTCATTTTTGGGCGAACTAACCCTTTAAGCTGTTAACTTTTTTTTTATGTCACTCCCTCTGAGTTAAAATAAACCAATATCCTGGAGTAATTCATTTACTCAAACAGTACACTGACTGAACTGCTGTGAAGAGAGAACTGAAGAACTGAAGAACACCAAGCCGAGACATATAACAAACAAAAGATTGAATTGTTCTCGAGTCAAGAACCGGTTTCATCGGATTTTGGATCACCAGTAGTGATGGGAAGTTTGGTACTTTTCCGCGAACCGGTTCTCTCGGACAGTTCCAATCAATAAACCGGTTGAAAAAAACAGTTCATCTGTTCTTTTGCACTTAACGTTATAGGCAGGGATGTAGTGGAGGCTAAACGCACGTAAACGCCATTTACGCACCTCACAAAATTCGGAAATAGCGTTTACCTACCTACAAAATGCGTTTATCGACCTCTAAATTGAGTTTACCCACCTCTAAATAGCCAGCTTACAGTTCCTATGACATTTTAAATTAAGTTTATGTCATTGTAGTTTCATATTGTTCATTATTATTTTCATAGGTTGTTCGTTGTTAAAGATGAAGTCTTTAATATTGCACTGCAACTTGTCAGTGTTGTCCAATTGGTGTTGCCAGTAGTGGGAAGTTTGGATCATTTTACAGACTCGGATTCTTTGAGTCTCGTTCAGCAAAATGAACTAATCTTTTCTCTTCCCGTCTCTATGGGACTGACAGGAAGAATAAAAGACTCGGACCTCATCTGTCGATTCAGAACCCATGTGTAATGCGCATGTGCAGTTAACACAAAATGAACGAATCGCTCTCTGAGACAACTGAGTCAAATTAAAGATTCGTTCAAAATGAACGACATGCAACAGAAAATTCAAAAATGGATATCCGGCAATTAATAATAATAATAATAATAATAATAATAAGAACGTTCGTTATTTTGAATAGAAATCCTCACTCATACAGCAGCCATTCATCTCATCTCCGGTTTATTTGTGTTCGTATACATACAATATCCACGATCCGCCAGGGCTATAGTCAAATGGTGCGCACATTTGAAGAGATAATAATTTTATGACTTGTTTGTAAAATATTTCGTCATACAGAATAACTTTTCTATTCATTTTACACTAATTTATGCGATCTGAAGAGCTAAAACAGCTAACAGAGCTAGCGATTACTCTCATCTTATTGATTCGCGTCAGCTATGACATCAGTGCAATATCATTAGTTTGTAAAGCTGTCAATCATCTCACGTGAACCACGTGACCAAAAGGATGTCCTTCTGCAATGAAGCTGTCTGTGTCATTGCAGTCTGTGTCATTGATAAAATATATGAAAGACAAAAGTAAAAAAATATTTGATTCCAACTTGTTAAATGTGAATATGTTCTAGTGTCTTCTCTACTCTGTGACAGTCAACTGAACATCTTTGAGTTGTGGAAAAAACGAGACATTTGAGGACCATTCCTGGGCATTTGGGGAAACACTGATCCACATTTTTCTGACATATTAATGACCAAACAACTAACCGAATAATTAAGAAAATATTCAACAGATTAATCGACTATGAAAATAATCCCAAATCCCTAATCATTACGTACAAGTGCATTGCATTGGAACCCCTGGATATAAGCCTCCCTCTCTATTCCTCTTAAAAAAAAAAAAGTTCTCTCTGTTTTGTCATTTAGTAAACTTTATAGATTTCAACCTTATTATTCCTTCTTGAGTCTCTTTAACAAGAACTTAGATTAATGTATGAATTGAATAGTGATTGTGTGACCTATATGAGGGAACAACCAGTGATACTCTTGGTAGTAATTTTAAATTATAGCCTATAGCGATGTCATCTGGATACACATACACCGGTAGGCAGTGGCCCACCTTACCGTGACCACGATGTGGTCACCCAGAATATATAGTTTACCCATCTCTTTTTTTACCACTAGACCTCTGGTTATAGGCAATGATTGTCCTTCATTAAATCCTTCGGTTTACCTGCACTCATAATATTGGCACAGAATCAATTCAGAATCAATCACCAAAAGAACCAGCTCGGTTCAGACGCTCTGTGTGTCGGTCTGCTTCACGCTGAATCAAACATGCACAGTATCATCAGCTCCTCACTTCTCAAATCGGACGCGTCCGTCAGAAACGTTTCTCGGTTCAGTGTACTGGTGATCTGAAAACCAATGCAACCGTTCTTGACTCGAGAATGAGTCAATCTTTCGTTCGTTATCTGACTCGGCTCTGTGTTCATCTTCAGTTCTGTCTTCACAGCAGTTCAGTCAGTGTACATTTTGAGTAAATTAATTACTCTGGGATAATGGTTTATTTTAACTCAGAGGGAGTGTCAGCCACGTTAAAAAAGTTAAAAAAGAAAACAGCTTAAGTAATTTGTGGATTAATGCTTATTGGTGACACGAACCGTTTCAAACGATCCAGTTCGATTTGGTGAACTGGTTCAAGAAGAACCGGTTAAATCGAATATTTCGTTCGCGAAGCAGACATCACTACACTGTAGTGTTGTGAACGTGCTCACAACAGACCAGAAAGAGAAGACAATGCTGAATAAAGTCGTAATTTTTGTTATTTTTGGACCAAAATGTATTTTCTATGCTGCAACATATTCCAACTGAATTTGATGTCTCCCTCTGATGTCACATGGTCTACTTTGAAGATGTTTTTATTACTTTCTGAGCATGGACAGTATACCGTACATATGTTTTCAATGGAGGGACAGAAAGCTCTCAGACTTAATCTAAAATATCTTAAACTGTGTTCCGAAGATGAACAGACGTCTTAAAGGTTTGGAATGATATGAGGGTGAGTCATTAATGACATAATTCTCATTTTTGGGTGAACTAACCCTTTAACGTTTTATGTGAAAAACAAATCATTAAGCCTATTATACATCTTTAACTGCAGTTTAAATTAATCCATGTCCCAACTGAGATATATAAACTGTTGGCTAAATGCTATTTCAGATGCAGATTCCAGAAATGTTTTCTTATGTTGGAATGAAAGACACTAAGTACTGGAAGAAGTGCTTCTTATTCTTACCCAAAAATACATGGAAGAAATAGTTAGACTTGACCACAATCTTGCTACTCAAGCTGTGTGTGAACATGTGTGTGTGTGTGTGTGTGTGTGTGTGTGTGTGTATATATATATATATATATATATATATATATATATATATATATATATATATATATATATATATATATATATATATATATATGCTACTTTTCCATTTTGCATTTTGCAAGGATTATTGGGCTGTATTTAATTAGGTCACTGGATCCGGTGACACTTCCCATAACACCTGATGTACTTGTTACATCGTAAGAAGAATGGCATCTATGCAATATTAATCTGTTTTATTCTTATTCTGAGGTCACTGTAGCCACCCAGATCCAGTCTGTTTCCAGAACAGATGGTCACCGCAGTGCGTATCCGGTCCAGATGTTGGATCAGCACCTAGGAACGGCCTCTACAGCCCTGAATGTCAGCGGAGACCATGTCAACTAGACAAACCCTATAAAGGCAGATCCACTGTGAAGACCTTGTTGGCCATTGTCACAAGACCACGATAACCAGACGAGTCCTAAGCTCAGTCGGACGTGTGTTGCAGCCTGGAATGAAACCACACCATGGATTTTCCACAAGAAGAAGCACACAATAAGCTAAATGCAGTACAATAAAACTTTGAACCAGAAGTAGAGTTATCAGACACTTGGGTCTGGCTGTACCAGCAGCAACTATAGACCCATACTCAGTATTAAATGGTTTTTTGAATACCATTTGCTAGCTTTATTTGTCCATGTTAAATGAGTTTAATGAGTCTGGGGTAGAAATATGTACCTGCAGGTGAATGGTTATTGTCTATGTCCATTGAGGAAGTGAGAGGGAAATGGTGAATGGTAGAACAGTGCAGGTATCGGTGAACAGCCTTGACTCAAAGGTGGTTATATATAATGAGAGGGAGCAAGGGATTGTGATGAGCACAATGAAGGCCAGAGAAAACAACTTACAGGTGCACAGTGTCAGTGGCCTTGTCCATTCACTCTACTAGAGATAGAGCCAGTACATTTGCACTGAGATACCCTTTCATTTAGTCTGTCAGAGTGGAATACTTTTTAACTGTGATATGAACATTGAATTGTCTAAATGAAAGGTGAACTCACGGAAGCTGCAAATAACCTGGTCATGGCCAAATGCTTGCTTATATTTCAACTATCTTCTAATGTGTAAATAAGGTTGAAGTTTGTGTCAGCATGTATATGCTTGTATTTTTTGTTGACTCAAGTAAAATAAAACATTTAAAAAGTCATATGAATTAAGCAGTCACGCAGTCATATCAGGAGTAATTTCCTTGATGTTTAGAAAGAAAAAAGTGTATTACTACAAGTCCTCCCAAGACAATTTATATTAATACTTACTGAAATCATTAGACAGGAGACCAAAATGTTACCATATGATTGGACATTTACATGTTTAATGACTCTGTTACTGATCAGAAACTTGGCTCACCCAATAAAAGTGATGTAACAAAGATGATGTGAACAGCTAACAACAGAAACAAGTTTAGATAGTCAAAACCAAATATGTGCAATCCCTGGATTTGTGTAGCACCTGCTTCTCTGCAAATAGTACATCTGAATAATCCCAGTGTTAGAAAAAAGAAGTAAAAGTTTATTTCTAATAAAAACGTTCTGTGAAATTTCCATCTGATCTTAGCAGTGGGTGGTACAATTCAGTGTTTACTGTTTTGTGATTTAATGCAGACTTTGCAAAGAGACTGTTATCGAAGGATGGAGCATCTACAAAACTGTATTATTAATTTATATAAAATATTTTATATAACGTGTAGTTCCAATTTACAACCCTAAAATCCATCTGTTGGAGCCATGGTTTGAAGCTATTGTAAAATAGCCATCAGTTTTTTCAGTATATAAATTAGGCTTGATTATTATTTATGTTATGAATTATTTATTAAAATTGGTGTTTTTACAATATTGCTGATGCCAACATTTATAAAAGCAATAAATTGTGCTGGGGCCATGCTATAATACTGTTTTTACCAGGAGTGTGGTGTGTTCTTTGTAAATTTGCCTTAAACCCCTTTAATTGTGTTAAGTATGTAAGTAAATATTGACAAATGTCTTTGAAAAAAAAAAAAAAAAAACAGGTTGAATTGCACAAACTGGAAAAATAATGCATTGCAATAACTGCTTGCATTTTTATACCTTGTATTTTCAGGGTTTGCATTTTTAGGGTCTGAAATTTAACATAGTTGTTTATTAAAGCTATGAATAGTTTAATTCAAAACATTTCACACACATTTTCATGATAAAAAATTCAATAATTCATATTATAACTTACGAGTTCACTTCCGAAATGATCAATCTGTTAAAAAATGTATCCTTGAAAATACAAGGCATTAAAATGCAGACACTGTTAATGCAATACATAGGTGTTTTTTTTTTTTTTGTATCAAAGACATCATTATTTGTCATTATTTTACTTCCATAGATAAATTTAAACACAATCACATTTTTATTTTATTTTTTTCTGGACACTAGCTGGATGTCTCAAAGATGATCTTCTCAGTTTAAAACTTTACTACTTTAATTTAGTTTAAGTTACATATCCCTAAAAACTGTACTGAGACAGAGGACATGTAATTAAGAATATACAAGAAGATAAATGGCTAATTTTCTCATATTGTTCTTTGATGAATCAGTCAGGCTGTTGAGAGAGACATAAGAGCTCTATTTGAAACCACATTGATTTCCTTTTGATTGAATCGATAAAGACTCTGAGGAATAAAACTACTCCTCTCTAAAATTCCCTTCACAAACAGATTAGATTAAAATGCAAAAAGGGCTTCTTGAAGTCTTATTCAATCATATCTAAAGCACATGCAATCCAGTCTCAACATCAGAATAGCACTGAGAGAATTGCTTTTATCGTTTCTAGTATTCTACACTTTCTGTAGCTGATTCCACTATCTTCCTTTCACTATACTCCTAATTTCCTTTATCCTTATTCAGTTGTGTTTTCTTTCTTTGATCTTTTTCACGTGTGTGTGTTCATGTGCATGCTTAGGTGTGTACATTTCTTTGTGTGTGTGTGCCGATAACGTGCAGTCATTGAGATAGTGTCCAACAGGTGTGAATGAGTTCCCTGGTCAGCTTTTAATCAGATTTCACAGCATGCGGTGTCCACTGGAGAAGAGAACCTCTGTCTATCGCAATCTATTTTTTAAAGTTTTTCTAACTTCTCAAGCCCTCATCACTTTTTTTTTCTTCTGCTCAATTTCTCTCGAACTATCAATATTTCCAATTAAATTAGAAACCCTCTTTTTTTTTTTTTTTTGGAACATTAAGTACGTGTCTCTGCCATTGCTATTTGCTAGTTGGTATGAATTGCATTCTGGGCTGTATCAATTCATCTCACAATGCATCCTCAATAGAAGAGGCAGAGATAGAACACAAGTGGGAATTTAAACTGTACCTCGCTAGATCTTTGAATTGGAATAGTACAGTACATGGGACTGATGATGTACTGTATCACAAATCTCATCACAAAAACAAGTATAGAGAAAATAAACAAATAGCCTATTTAGAAATGGCTAGAATGTTTTGTCATGTAAGAAAAAAATAAAACAGGAAAAATTTATTAATGTTAATTACAGGAGAATATGAGCACAACTCTGCATTTTAAGTGTACCAGGCTGACATCAAGATTTTGAGTGAAGTACTAAGTAGCAAGTAAACTAGATGTTCATGAGCAGAACTGTATATTCAATTATGTTATCTTATTTATGTCTGTGAAATATATTTTTCAGTTGTTGGCCAAAATAAGCTGCAATGTGGACCAGACTGCTTACATGAAACAGTGGTTTTATTGCTGCATAATATAACTTTCGGCATGCATTTTTCTGATGCAAACTCCACAATGAACCATTTACAGTTTATTTTAAAGCATAATTTAAACAACAACAACAACAACAAAAAAGGAAGGAGAAGCAAATTTATTTATTTATTTATTTATTTTATATTAGGATGCAGTTAGGTGTTGACAAAAGAGACAAGTTTTCAGCTATCACTTGAAAATTGTCAGGGATTCAGCATTCCCAATGGGTGTGGGAAGATCATTACACCAGTCGGGAACGATGAAATAAAATATTCTGGAAAGTGATTTTGTCTCTCTCACTGATTGTCCCACGATCTCAGGCTTCTGGAGGAGACAATGATTCGTAAGAGTGAATGAAAGTAAGAGGATGCAGAGCATGTGGCTGTGCCATATGCCATATGCTTCCAATTTCTTCATCTATAAGTCGCTTTGGATAAAAGCGTTTGATAAATGAATAAATGTAAATGTAAATGCAAAAATCAATGTGAAAAATCAAAAATCAACTTGATGCGATCTGCGACCATTAGCCTCCGTTATGAAAAATAAGTTTTTTTCAAGTGTGCTATTAGTATACTTCTTTAAAACAAAAATAAAAAAATAAAAAAAAATATATGAAAGTATGCTTTTAGTTAACTTATTATGTACTTCTCAGAAATGGGCTTTATGTACTCCTCATAAATATAAATATATTTAAAATGAAATTTATGTATACTTGACTTGTACTTACAAAAATTCTAAATATGTTTGAGAAATACTCCTAGAACCTGTGTTTTCATTATTATAAGGTAAAGGGCTCTAGTACACATCTTAGGCACAGAATAAGACCCCCCCCCCAAACCCCAACCCCCCCCCCCCCCACCTACTAACACATTTAACACAATCATCTGACATAAAAAAGCATCAAAACTGTAATGTTATGGAATAAAATGTTGACAGATGAAGCGGTAATAATTACAGTAAAAATAAAAAATTGGATGACGAGTAATTTCTTACTGCTAAATTCAGAAAAAAAAGAGGTGTTAATCATAGGGCCTAATAACTCTACTTGTAATAACCTAGAACACTGTCTAAGACTTGATGGTTGCTCTGTCAATTCTTCGTCATCAGTTAGGAACCTAGGTGTGCTACTTGATCGCAATCTTTCCTTAGAAAGCCACGTTTCTAGCATTTGTAAATCTGCATTTTTCCATCTCAAAAATATATCTAAATTACGGCCTATGCTCTCAATGTCAAATGCAGAAATGTTAATCCATGCATTTATGACTTCAAGGTTAGACTATTGTAATGCTTTATTGGGTGGTTGTTCTGCACGCTTGGTAAACAAACTACAGCTAGTCCAAAATGCAGCAGCAAGAGTTCTTACTAGAACCAGGAAGTATGACCATATTAGCCCGGTCCTGTCCACACTGCACTGGCTCCCTATCAAACATCGTATAGATTTTAAAATATTGCTTATTACTTATAAAGCCCTGAATGGTTTAGCACCTCAGTATTTGAATGAGCTCCTTTTACATTATACTCCTCTACATCCGCTACGTTCTCAAAACTCAGGCAATTTGATAATACCTAGAATATCAAAATCAACTGCGGGCGGCAGATCCTTTTCCTATTTGGCGCCTAAACTCTGGAATAACCTACCTAACATTGTTCGGGAGGCAGACACACTCTTGCAGTTTAAATCTAGATTAAAGACCCATCTCTTTAACCTGGCATACACATAACATACTAAAATGCTTTTAATATCCAAATCCGTTAAAGGATTTTTAGGCTGCATTAATTAGTTAAGCCGGAACCGGAAACACTTCACATAACACCCTATGTACTTGCTACATCATTAGAAGAATGGCATCTACACTAATATTTGTCTGTTTCTCTCTTGTTCCGAGGTCACCGTGGCCACCAGATCCAGTCTGTATCCAGATCAGAGGGTCACTGCAGTCACCCGGATCCAGTACGTATCCAGACCAGATGGTGGATCAGCACCTAGAAAGGACCTCTACTGCCCTGAAAGACAGCGGAGACCAGGACAACTAGAGCCCCAGATACAGATCCCCTGTAAAGACCTTGTCTCAGACGACCACCGGGACAAGACCACAGGAAACAGATGATTCTTCTGCACAATCTGACTTTGCTGCAGTCTGGAATTGAACTACTGGTTTCGTCTGGTCAGAGGAGAACTGGCCCCCAACTGAGCCTGGTTTCTCCCAAGGTTTTTTTCTCCATTCTGTCACCGATGGAGTTTCGGTTCCTTGCCGCTGTCGCCTCTGGCTTGCTTAGTTGGGGTCACTTCATCTACAGCGATATCATTGACTTGATTGCAAATAAAAACAGACACTATTTCAACTGAACAGAGATGACATAACTGAATTCAATGATGAACTGCCTTTAACTATCATTTTGCATTATTGAGACACTGTTTTCCAAATGAATGTTGTTCAGTGCTTTGGCGCAATGTATTTTGTTTAAAGCACTATATAAATAAAGGTGAAAGGTGAACAGTCTAGCTTTGGGGTGTTGATCAACTCCATCTACATTTGATTATCATTCTTAAACCAATTCAGTCTTTTTTCAGCTTTTTGTTCAAAATGTTATTTCTTTATTTTATTTTTTTATGAAACACATTAAAGTGTTAAAAAAATAAATGCATGAAGCTAGAATAAAATGTTTTGGTTTAAAGCAGATACCCTGTTCTTTCTTTGGATGTTTTGTATGTTCAGATATTCATGTAACAAAATATATACACATTAAAACATAAATATGGACATAGTAGTATACTTAAAGTATGATGTGAAGTTCACTTAAAGAGTATACTTGCAGTATAAAACTACTAAACTATCAACATAGAGGTAAACTAGTTGTGTACTCAAAGTTTGCTACTGTTATAGTTAAAGTACTTAAAAGTATACTTTTATATACTATAAAGTGGGCCAATTTAGTTCCAAGGAGTATTTGAAAAAGAACACTTACAAGTATACTACTAGAACACAGATATTTGTATACTTGCTACATAAAGTATACTTAAAAATATACTTGAACTTTACTAAAGTGTACTTAGTAAAATATATGAAGTATACTACTTTTTCGTAAGGGCAGTGCTGGGAGATAAGAAGAGATATGATGTGTTTGTGTTTGTTGAAGACCAGTTGTGCTGCTGCATTCTCCATAATTTGAAGAGGTTTGATTGCGCATTATGGAAGTCCAGCAAGAAGAGCAAAGCAGTAGTCCAGCTTAAAAATGACAAGGGCCTGGACAGGAAGTTGTGCAGCATGATCCATTAGAAAGGGCCTGATCTTTCTGATATTGTGCAATGGAAAGCTGCATGAAACTAGAGTTGGAGTGGCAGGGAAGACGGGAAGCTCAGTCTTTGCCATGCTGAACAGTAGGTGATGTTCTTTCATCCATGCCGAGATGTCTGCCAGGCAGCCTGAGATCTGTGCAGCTACCGTTGGATCATCTGGTTAATATGAAATATAGAGCTGTGTACCATCAGAATAGCAATGGTAGGAGAAATCATGTGCCTGTATGATGGGACCCAAGTGATGAAGTGTATGAGGAGAAGAGGATGTGTCCAAGAACTGATCCCTGAGGAACCCCAGTGACCAGTTGATGTGCTTTGGTTATGTCCCCTCCCCAGGCCACCGTGAAAGACTTACCTGTGAGGATTCAAACCACTAAATTAGAATCCCTGTAATGCCCAGTGATGAAAGGGTGTCAAAATGAGGGTGTCAAATGAGGCAGATAGATCCAGCAGAATGAGAACAGTCGTGTTTAAGCTTTTGGAATCTGCAAGGTTTCAGTGTCTAACAGTAATGAAGTTGGAGTAAAATGACCACTTTTGAAACCTGACTGGTTAACGTCCAGTTGGTTATTCTGTGAAATAAATAATGATACCTGGTTGAAAACAACTCTTGTTATTTTACATGCTCTTGCATCTTGTCATATCACATGCCCTTAAACCTTTCAATAAAGTTGTATGCACAATTTTTCCAGTTTATTTTGATTAAATGAAACATTGCATGTGCACCAATTTAGTTTGCTGTAGTCATATGTAGCTCGTGAAACCAAAATTGAAATGTAAAATGTGTATATATATATATATATATATATATATATATATTAGGGGTGTAACGATACGCGTATTCGTATTGAACCGTTCGGTACGACGCTTTCGGTTCGGTACGCGGTACGCATTATGTATACCGAACGGTTCGTTGGAGTAATTAATTATATTTGAAAAAAAAAAAAAAAAGAGAGAGAGAGAAATATAATGATATGCGTTCAACAAGGTAGCCCAATAACCCAAACAACGTAACAGGCAACGCCCCTGACACTCCCGAAGAAGAAAAAAACACCATCTTATATGTTTATGTTAGGCTACTCAGCAGGCGCTCGCTCACTCAGTACGCGCTGAAGACTCGTTGCAAAATAGCCAATGCGTTTAACAGACTAGAAATGAGAAGATCCTCCAATAACCAACAGGTCTGGTGTTTGGGTGAACTTTGGATTCCCTTTAAGCTATAATGGTGATGGCAAGAGAGTGGTGGATAAAAAAACAATGGTATGTCGCATCTGCAACATGACAGGGTACACCAGCGGGAATAAAAAAAAAAAAAAAAAAAACACCAGCGGGAATATCTGGGATATATGCGTCAGTACTATCTGGGAAAAGACGAAAAAAAGGAGAAACATGCACGCAGCAAACTATCCCTGCAGCATTTAGAAACTATAGCTTACAGGGAATCCAACCCAAACACCAGACCTGTTGGTTATTTTAGGATCTTATATTTCTGGTCTGTTAAAGGCATTCGACATTTTGCAACGAGCCTTCAGCGCGTGCTGAGTGAGCGAGCGCCTTAGGGGCCGTTCACATATCGTGCCTAAAAACGCATGGAAAATGCTAAGCGCGTCTTTCTCCTCCTTTCCAAAGCGCTTGGGCAGAAGCGCTCATGAGGCGTCTGTCTTTGCTAAGCAACAATGACGTGCTCTCTCCATGAGACGCGGAAATTTCAGCGAAGGATAAATGGATTTGCAGCTCTAAAAATCGCTTGCAGTAGCGCTGCTACTAAATTTATTTCAAAATTGCAATCCATATACAACTATGATCAGCTGATCCTTCATCTTGGCTGAGCTCTCAACGTTGTTACGGGAAAGGATGAAGCTGATTGGTTAGTTCTTGTCACATGACCCGCGGTGCGCTTGCGGCATTCTGAAAAGTTGAGATGTTTTTACATTTTGCTGTATCTAAAACGTATCGAACCGAACCGAACCGTGACATCAGTGTATCGTATCGAACCGAACCGTGAATTTTGTGAACCGTTACACCCCTAATATATATATATATATATATATATATATATATATATATATATATATATATATATATATACGTATATATATATATATATATATATATATATATATATATATATATATATGTATATATATTTATATATGTATATACGTATATATATATATATATATATATATATATATATATATATATATATATATTAATGCAGTTCAGATGGTTAAAAAATATCAGACTCAAACAAGTTATTTGTTCACAGGTTGGACGTTGTTACCGTGCTTTCAGTTGTGTTCAGTGTCCTTGTTGTTAGCCAATGTAGATACGTCACAATACACTTGGATGTTATGAAGTCCTACCAACTAATCTAACTGCCCAAATGCAGTAATTAGCCATCACAACATATATCTCAAACACTATTTCAAACACAATTTCAAAACCGAGCCTAATTCGCCATCTGCACTGCTGCTTTGAATGTCTTGCTCTTCTTCATTTGCAAAATAAATGAAAAATGCCTGCTGTTGAGTTTAGTTAAATGACTAGTAAATTATTTCTGCCCAGACATGTGGTTTTCAGCCAGGAGCAAGCTATTGCTAATGGACTGAAAAACGTAAGAAAAAAAAGATATATAGCTGCATCATAAATATCCTTAAGAGGCAAAACTATGTAATGCTAATGTTTATTGTTACTGACAGTCTGGAAGCGTTACCATCTCAGCTCAGACAGGCGAGTAAGAGCAATAAAATACATCAGTATCATCTCCAGACTCATTGATGTATAAAAGTGGCAGCTGCCTGCATAAAATTCTAACAATTTTTAAATCTTGTCAGTTTAATCAGGAAGAATAGCAAGATTTCTTTTTTTCTTTTTTTACCTTCTAAATGTCTAATGTAAAAACATAATAATAATAAAAAAAAATACCTTAGTTTCAACCTAAGTTCTTTTTGACATTTCTTGACAGCTAAAGTACAGTGATGGCCAAAAATATCGTCAACCTTGGTAAATATGATCAAAGAAGGCTGTGAAAATTAATCTGCATTGTTAATCCTTTTGATCTTTTATTTAAAAAACAATCACATATATGTATCCTTTCAAAGGATAATAACGATTTAAAATGGGTATATTTCATTGTACACATGGGATACTTTTTTTTTATCTCTGTGTTCACCAAACCCATCGTGAGTGTTTCCTGCTAAAAAAGCATTTTTTTTTTGTTTCATCTGACCACAGAAGCCAGTCCCATTTGATTTCCAGTCGTGTCTGAAAACTGAATATGCTTTACTTTGTTTTTGGATGAGCTAGGAGAATTTTTCTTGAAACCCTCCCAAACAACGTGGTGATGTAGGTTCTGTTTGACAATTTATTTTTAAAGTTTTCTGAACCCGAGACTCAACTATTTTCTGCAATTCTCCAGCTGTGATCCTTGGAGAGTTTAGCCACTCAAACTCTCCTTCTCGCCATGCATTAGGACGATACAGACACACATCCTCCATGACTGTATGCCTATAATTTTTTTAAACATTTTAAACGACTAAAGACATAAAAAGGATATTGTTATAAAAGCAGCAATATGTTTGCACTGTTTAGTCTCTAATTGTTAGCAGTTATTCAGTACCAATGTATACTGTATATTCTTTCAGAAAAGATTACATAATATTACAGAATACATAATATTTCCTCTGTTTACTTTAATCTACTTTAATAAAACATTTAAAATGTATAATCTATTGACATCAGGTAATTATTTGAACAGGGTGATAAAGTTGTATACTTTTTTTTCTCTTCGACAATTGCCATTTTTGGTCTTTCTAAAAAAGAAAACAGTTTAATTAATGTTCAAATGATTTTAGATGCTCTACTAACCATCTAAAACATTTAATGACTTATAAAAACACACTATTTTTTTACACATTTGCATAATATGACAAATACAGTTTTCAGTTGGAAATTATGGATAATTTGAAACATACATTTTATATTTCATATAAAATATTTTTTTTCTCACTCATCACATCTCATGTCTAGTATAAACAAGAAAACTAAAACAACCTTGTGGTAATGTGGCTTTCATTGCTGTCAGCATGCTGTAATATACAGTCAGAGTCAAGACTGATACCTGCAGAGCCTATTATTACACAATGACACAATGCATTAAATCAAGGTATGATTCAGCATGTGTGTAAGTGAAAGTTTGATTGTACATTTATATTTGCCTCAGCATGACTTCACTGATAACCTCTGTACCTGTCAAACTAATGAACATTAAACCCTGAATTCATTTTCTACTGTTTCTAGGCAAAGTGATCAATCAGAAAACCCAGACTCATTGGAAATTGTATTTCACCACTGCAAAACCTGAACTATCATGTGAGCTTGCTAGATTGAAAATTCCGACATATGGAGCTACTGCTTATGTGATGCAAACACCAAAATGTAGATATTTACAAGTCATGAACTAGACAAAACATGCTATTATTTTGCAAGGTTATTTAGGTTATTTATCGCATGCCCCTGTTGTCATAATTTGTGTGAAAAGTAATAAGAGATGTTGCCATTTTACTTCCTCAAGTGTTAATTTCAGCTGGAAACGACAGCAAAATGTATGTATAATAGTAGTCAAACAGTTGGAATAATTAATATTAATTGATATTTGTTTGAAAGTATGTTATACTTACCAAGGTTATTTTTATTTGTTTAATATGACAGCCAAAAATAGTAATATTCTGAAATATTTTTACAATTGAAGGGGAAACAATTATTTTTTAATGTTTTAAAATTTGATTTATTCCTGTGATGGCAATGCTAACTTTTTAGCAGACATTACTTTAGTTTCCAGTGTCACATGATTCTTCAGAAATCATTCTAATACACTGAAAGAAAATACTGGCATTGTTCAGGCACCCAATTATCACTCATTGCTGAATCAACAATTTTGAGCTGAGCTAGTGTGGTAAGCTGATAGAGATTCTCTATCATTATTATTATTATTATTATTATTATTATTATTATTGAGGTAATTTTGTATTTTCAGACACAAAAATAGTACAAACACAGAGAAGGAATAAAACAGACCTGCAAAGATATGGAAACGAAACAACAACAACAACAAAACCATCTGGGAAGTCAAAACTGATTTTTGCTCTGTTTGACATCATGGACAAGGTGAGGTAATAATAATAATAATAATAATAATAATAATAATGAAATAATCTTAATAAATAATCACCTAGGTATTTTAACATTAAAACAATGGTGAAAATAAAAATAGAGAGCAGATAGGTTTAGTGTTAAAATTGTCGCTTGTTTAAACAAATCATTGAGGAAAAACCTGAAAAATCCTACCATACTGTATAGTCAGTCAGAAAGCATGGCTAGGATGCTGCAAGGAAGCTCACCAGCCAAGAACAGCAGTCACATGATTTAAGCGAAGCTTACAATGAATTACTCAAACTACTTACTTGCGTTCCCAATTCCCCAAAGCTAGTCACAAAATTTGCTGACTTTTTTCACTTGTCAATTTGTCTACTAATTATCCAAAAAACGACTGGGAAAATGAACTGGATATTCAGATTTCTGAGTAGGACTGGGCAAAATGTCTTAAAAATATACACAAGTTAATGCCAGGCACCAACATATTCAATATAAGGTGCTGCATACATTTCACTACTCAAGGGTTAAACATAATACTTTCTTTTTACAATAAGTGTGAATCTTGGAGGGGTCTCTGTCATATTTTCTGGGCATGCCAAAAACTTGGTGAATTCAGGTCAAAAGTTTTCCAATTTCTTTCTGAAGTTTATGCATGTTAGCTAATAATGTTTAAAAAGTTTTGTTGTCAGACACAGACGAGGACACAGTGGAATCAGTGCAATAGTTTTTAATGTGACACAGAGGTTTCAGACACAGGTTAATCTTGACACAAAGAGGACACAGTGATAATATAACTTTCCTTAGGTGAAGGTGACACAGATGATAACACAGACGAAGACGATGGGCACAGGAAACACAGATGATGAGGACGAGGATTCTGAGGATCAGGTAGGATAGTCTGATAGCATTTCGGTAAGGGTGAGGAGATCGGTGCAAGACCAGACACTGGGTGATGGTGACGGATGGCTTTATATGTGGCACTGGTGATGACGCACAGGTGTTCCGAATTCCGGTGATTGGGGACGAGTGGGTGTGGCGTGAGTGTCCGATTCCGGGAGTGTAGAAGGTGTGGCTGTGACATTGGCATATTGGAATGAACAATTTCTAGTTTGTAGATATATGAAGAACTGTGAAGCAGGAAGGTCATTTCTATCAGAGAAAATATGGCAAAATTGTTGTCTATACATACAGTACATTTCTTTAGGTGATGATTCCTGTCTTACTGACCTGACACCATAGTCTAAGAGAGTTAATAATCATGAAGCAGGATTCTACCTGTAACATGGAGTCACAGACGTTCGGATCCATATGCAGTGGTTTATTATCAGAATGGTCAAACAGACAATGATCAAAAAGATAGCGTCAAGTATGCAGGGGATATCCAAAATCAGAAACAGTAACAAACAGAGGTCGGGGCACGCAGCAGAGAATCACAGTCATTATAAACAATCCAAGACCAGACATGGAAGGAACAAACACAGGGAAAATGCTTAGAAATGCTAGACAGGACTAAACAAGACTTTGCAATGTGAGTGTGGATGAGTGCAACCTTTACAGTGTCACTGATAGGAAACAGGTGTGGTTCAATAATGAGCTCCTAGGCCGGGGTTTATGGGAAATGAAATCCAGGATGTACTGTGTCTTGTGAAAGTCTGTGTGATGAATAAACGGATGTGCAGTGACCGGATCATGACAGTGCTTCCTGGGCCTAACATGGGGAACAGGGGCCCACCAGGGCAGAGTAAGGGGAGCTGGAGTCCACCACAGCCGAGCAGATGAGACTGAAGCCCACCAGGGCGGAGCAGAGGACCACCACAGATGAGCAGATGAGACAGAAGCACACCATGGTGGAGCAGAGGCCTCAATGGCCATGACAGGACAGGCAATGAGTTCATAGATGGATACTACTGACACCTCTGAAGGTGCTTCTGCAGCAGTTGCCGCGACCTCTGGAGGTTCCAGAGTAGTAACGGTCTCCTTGACAGCAACACAACAGGCTGAGAGAACATTGCAACAGACAGGATGTGACGAGGTTCTGGGAGTTAAGCTGACACATGAAGAGGCTCTGGAAATTCAGCTGAGAGGTGGCGAGGCTCTGGATGATCTGTTGTGGTATGATGAAGCTCTGGAAGATCTATTGAGGCGTGATGAAGTTCTGGAAGATCGGTAGTGATTTAACTGGGGTCATAAAGGTCAACGGTGACTTGACTTTGTCCCCGAAGATCAGTGGTGACTTGACTCATGAAGTTTATTTGTGGTTTTACTTGACTCATGGAGTTTAATGGTGACTTGACCTGACTCTGGACGGTCAGCGGTGACTTGACCTGACCTTGATTCTGGAAGATCAACGGTGACTTGACTGGACCTTGATTCTGGAATATCAACAGGGACTTGACATGACCTTGACTCTGGAAGATCAATGGAGACCTGACATGACCTTGACTCTGGAAGATCAACAGGGACCTGACATGACTCTGGAAGATCAACTCTAGCTGCCATTTTGTGCTGGAATGCCGGATTGGTGGCCTTCTTGTGCAGAAGCACTGAGCTGGCGGCCATCTTTTGCAGAGGCACTGGACTGGTGGTCATCTTGTGCAGTGGCGCTGGGCTGGCGGCCATCTTGCGCAGTGGTGCTGGGCTGGCGGCTAAGTCGTGATGAGACTCTGGAATGGCAGCTATGATGCGACGACACTCTGGAACGGCAGCCATTTTGTGGAAAGTTTCTTGACTGGCAGCCATCTTGGGAAGACACTCTGGAGTGGGAGATACTGCAGGACTGTGGTGTTCCTCATCCACAACACCCACAGTAAAGGCAGAGCCACTAAGTTGAAGTGCAAGATTTATGTAAAACTCCAGTGTCCAGTTTGGATCGTGCAGTGGCATAATCGATTCCATTAATGTTAAATGAACCAGTTCAACAAAGTCCATCACATAGTGCACGATGGGCTGATCTCCTTGACATAGACCCATAAGTTGTGCTACTGGATGCATTACTGACCTTGATGTATTCCTGAAGGCTGCTGGATCCTGGTTTGGTGAAGTTTTCTGTAACATGGAATCAGAGACGTTCCGATCCATATGCAGTGGTTTATTATCAGAATGGTCAAACAGGCAATAATCAAAGGACAGCGTCAGGTATGCAGGGGATATCCAAAACAGAGAATCACAGTCGGAATAAAAAAAATCCAAGACCAGACACGGAAAGAGACAGACACAGGGAAAATGCTCAGAAATACCAGACAGGACTAAACAAGACTTCGTAATGTGAGTGTGGATGAGTGCAACCTTTATACAGTAGTGTCACTGATAGGAAACAGGTGTGGTTCAGTAATGAGTTCCTAGGCAGGGGTTTATGGGAAATGAAATGTGTATTGTGTAGGGTGTACTGTGTCGTGTGAAAGTCTGTGTGATGAATAAACTGATGTGCAGTGACTGGATCATGACACTACCAGTGTTATTTTTTACAGCAAATTTTGATTTAGTTTTAGTTTTTTCTTTTGTACTAAAATGACATTTAGTTTTAGTGATATTTTAGTCATCTGAATTGTTTTTAGTTTTAGTCTAGGTTTAGTCTACTAAATAACAAGATTTTATTAAACTAAATCTACAGTAAATTTTGTCTGCTGAAATCTAATGGGTTTAGTTACAGTGCATTTATTAAGCATTTCTCTAAAATGATTAAACTCATTAAATAGATTTGATATTAAGGTTTTATCATGATAGACACTGATTAAACTGCAGTGACACACAAAATACCTTCATGTTAAAATTAAATAAAACCACTTCTCATAAAGAACAAGAACATTGTCTTATTTTTAATGAAATACCAGTGGTTATATAGGCTAATTATGCATTCTTTATAGCAACTTGTTTAACATATTCTTCATTCTTTCATGCACACTCTAATCAGCTAATTAACTCAAAACACCTGCAAAGCCTTTAGATGGTCTCTCAGTGTAGTTCTGTAGGCTGCACAATCATAGGGAAGACTGTTGACTTGACAGTTGTCCAAAAGACGACCAATGACACCTTGCACAAGGAGGGCAAGACACAAAAGGTCATTGCAAAAGAGGCTGACTGTTCACAGAGCTCAAGCACATTCATAGAGAGGTTAAGGGAAGGAAAAGATGTGGTACAAAAAAGTGTACAAGCAATAGGAATAACCGCACCCTGGAGAGGATTGTGAAACAAAACCCTTTCAAAAATGTGGGGGAGATTCACAAAGAGTGGACTGCAGCTGAAGTCAGTGCTTCAAGAACCACTATTCACAGATGTATGCAAGACATGGATTTCAGCTGTCACATTCTTTGTGTCAAGCCACTCTTGAACAACAGACAGCATCAGAAGCATCTCACTTCAAAAAGGACTGGACTGCTGCTGAGTGGTCCACAATTATGTTCTCTGATGAAAGTAAATTTTGCATTTCTTTTGGATATCAGGGTCCCAAAATCTGGAGGAAGAAAGGAGAAGCACACAGTCCATGTTGCTTGAGGTCCAGTGTAAAATTTCCACAGTCAGTGATGGTTTTGGGGTTTCATGTCATCTGCTGGTGTTGGTCCGCTGTGTTTTCAGAATCAGAATCAGAATCAGAATCAGAATCAGAATGAGCTTTATTGCCAGGTATGTTTACACATACAAGGAATTTGTTTTCGTGACAGAAGCTCCGCAGTACAACAGAATGACAGCGACAGAACATAAAACACATAATGAAAGAATAAAAAATACAAATAAGTAGATAGTGAATGACAATATACAAATTGACAATTGTAGGCAGGTATATTACAAAATGCAGTTATGTATGTACATGTATATTATGTGCAAAATTTAAGTGTATACTAAGTATGTGTGTTAGATAAATAAGTGTATGTGTATATAAATATAAAGTGTAGTGTGTTCGCAGTTATTATCAGCTGTTCATAAGATGGATTGCCTGAGGGAAGAAACTGGTCCTGTGTCTGGTCGTTCTAGTGCTCAGTGCTCTGTAGCGTCGACCAGATGGCAACAGTTCAAAGAGGGAGTGTGCAGGATGTGAGGGGTCCAGAGTGATTTTGACAGCCCTTTTTCTCACTCTGGATAAGTACAGTCCTTGAATAGAAGGGAGGGTTGTACCGATGATTCGCTCAGCAGTCTGGACTACCCTCTGTAGTCTTCTGAGGTCAGATTTAGAAGCTGAGCTGAACCAGAAAGTTACTGAAGTGCAGAGGATGGATTCAATGATGGTGGAGTAGAACTGTTTCAGCAGCTCCTGTGGCAGGTTAAACTTCCTCAGCTGTCGAAGGAAGTACAACCTCTGCTGGGCCATTTTAACAATGGAGTCAATGTGAATGTCCCACTTCAGGTCCTGAGAGATAGTGGTGCCCAGGAACCTGAATGACTCCACTGCAGTCACAGGGCTGTTCATGATGGTGAGTGGGGGGAGAGCAGGGGGTTTCTCCTGAATTCCATGATCATCTCCACTGTTTTGAGCATGTTAAGCTCCAGGTTGTTGAGAGTGCACCAAGCAGCCAGCTCTTTTACCTCCTGTCTGTAAGCAGACTCATCACCGTCCTGAATGAGGCCGATGAGTGTGGTGTCGTCTGCAAACTTCAGGAGTTCAGGAGCTTGACAGAGGGGTCCTTAGATGTGCAATCGTTGGTGTACAGGGAGAAGAGCAGTGGGGAGAGAACGCAGCCCTGGGGAGCTCCGATGCTGATTGTACGGGTGCTGGATGTGTATTTTCCCAGCCTCACTAGCTGCTGCCTGTCTGTCAGGAAGCTGTTGATCCACTGACAGATGGAGGTGGGCACGGAGAGCTGATTTAGTTTGGGCAGGAGGAGGTTTGGGATGATCGTGTTCTGAGGTCAACGCAGCCGTATACCAGGAAGTTTTAGAGCACTTCATGCTTCCTGCTGCTGACTAAATTTATGGAGATACAGATTTCATTTTCCAAACTGGACTTGGCCCCTGCACACAGTGCCAAAGCTTCCAGTACCTGGTTTAAGGACCATGGTATCCCTGTTCTTAATTGGCCAGCAAACTCGCCTGACCTTTACCCCATAGAAAATCTATGGGGTATTGTGAAGAAGAAGATGCGATATGCCAGACACAACAATGCAGAAGAGCTGAAGGCCACTATCAGAGCAACCTGGGCTCTCATAACACCTGAGCAGTACCACACGACTCCATGCCACGGCACATTGCTGCAGTGATTCAGGCAAAAGGAGCCCTGACTAAGTATTGAGTGCTGTACATGATCATACTTTTCATTTTTATACTTTTTAGTTGGCCAAGATTTATAAAATCCTTTTTTATTTGTATTGGTCTTAAGTTATATTCTAGTTTTCTGAGATACTGAATTTGGCATTTTCCTTGGTTGTCATTTATAATCATCAAAATTAAAATAATTAAACATTTCAAATATATCAGTCTGTGTGTAATGAATGAATATAATATACAATTTACACTTTTTGTGAAAGAATTAGTTATTTGAATGGAATTAGTGAAATAAATCAACTTTTTGATGATATTCTAATTATAAGAATAAAATTAATATTAAATTCATGTATTTAACAGACGCTTTTATCCAAAACGACTTAAATTGCATTCAGGCTAACAATTTTTCCTAACATGTGTTCCCTGGGATACGAACCCCAAACCTTGCATTTGCAAACGCAATGCTGTACCACTTGAGCTACAGGAACACAATTATATGACCAGCACCTGTACATCAACCAGAATGAGAACAAGAGCTCGCCCATAACGCACTTCATTCAGAAGCACTGCATGGAACTCGCTCAGGAAGAATGTTTCCGGAAAGATAACCTTGATTAGCTTCCCAAAGAACCCAGCATTACATAAACAGTGGATACAGGTTGTTTTTTGGGGGCAGCAACAGAGTTTTGCAAGTGAGTTTGTTGATAAACCTTTTTATGACGTCATGTAGTGCAGACTTATAGGGTCCTTGGCATGAGTCTACTAGGGTGCATTGAGAGGTATTTTTGGGACATACTCGAACGTCATAATGTTCCATTTGAACTAAGATTACAATTTTAACTGTGACGGGGTGAAGAAGCACACGATACGAGGATGCAGGTAAGTTCCCTGAAGGGTGGATTTTATTGGTGAGGTGTTGGGGAAAAAGGGTTAACGTGAGGTGTTTTGGTGCTTGGTGCTCGGCTTCTCTCTCTCTCTCTCCTCTTGTGGTGCGCTGTGCAGTGTGGGTCCATGCTCTCCCTTCGTGCTGGGGCTGGCGGTCCCACTCTGATCTCTGCGGGAAAAATAGAGGAAAGTGTTAGCCGAGTCTTGTGGAGACATCTCTCCCCTCTATGTTCATTTGCTATGTTTATAAAGGCCTGTGCTTGATGGGACGCAGGTGTGGCCGCTCAGCCCGTGACTAGGAGGTGCAGGTGTGACTGCTCGGTTTCCAGGGTGACGCTGATGAGAGCTCGGGACATGTGTCACATAACACATAATAAACATGTGCAGTTTCAGATGAATTTACAGGTTTAAATATAAATACTAGGTTTACATATGACTCAGTAAAGCCCTGACATTCGGTTTTATTTATTTATTGAATCATAATGCGATCATATTATTCAACGCGCTATTATTATGTTTGAAATATCAACCACTGGTCGATGATCATAATGTTTGTATAAACTGTAGGTAACAACTGGTAAAATGTACACCTACTGTAGGTAATAAAAACCGTAATGATACCTACACTAAAATATTTTCTTCTCAGCCATGTCATCAATTGCTCTTGAGTGAAATCTCCTCCCATCCATTGTCTGATTGGCATATCGCAAAGATTCCTGGGTAGTTATTAAAGTGTGAGGAGCCTGCATCTATGCGGGCTTCGCAGAAGAGCGCTTCAAGGGTACAAAGGGGGCGCTACTGAGCACACTTCAGAGCATAAATGGGACGGCCTACGGACTTGTAGACTCGGCGAGCATGCACAATTTAAGTCCACGAGACCAAATATCCACATGAAGTGCGTCACTGGGACAGGGCCAAAGATGATTCCATTCTGCAGACAGTAAGTGAAACTGCATCAAAAGTCATTCTTTAGCGCCGCCCACTGCATGCCTCAAGGAGCTCAGCTTTTTCAGAGAGAATTGGTAAACTGTATCTTTCTTTTATAACTATGATAAAACTTAAGACTTTTTGAAGATATGGAGGATGCAGTACTACTTAGATATTCAATATTAGCATGTGCTTGAGTGAAACTGTGTGTGTTAGGTCACCTTTAAGGAAAAACGGCATCCCCATTAAAATCCATCCATGGGTTTATATTTTAGATTAATTTTTTCCTTTGAGTTGCAAGCTGTAAGGTTTGATGATGGATTTTGCAATTGTTGTTATGGAAATGGCAGATGAGGAATGAATAATCAGCAAGATGCTTTCATATCTTTTTTTTCATATTTGAACTTTCTTTTTTGAATATGTGTTGCACTGAGTTGTTAAAAAAGAAATGCGTAGAGATGTTATTGCTTGATGACATCAGGAACCAATGAATTGGCTTTTTGAACTGGTTCAATTAATGAGCCGATCTTTCTGAAAAGAACCGGTTTGTGGAAATGAATTGGACTTCAGTGTTGATGCGATACTCACTGAATGCGGTGTTACAGAAGACGATGGAAAAACTGTCCATATCACACAATTTAGAACATTTTCTCCACTCTGCTAATTGGATCATCTTTGACATAATAAGCACTCTGGGGTCCTCGCTGTCTCCTACTATTACTTTAAACATAGTAAAACCATCTTAAAGCTTTGGATTTTGAAACAGGAAACAGTTGATTTCTTGCAATTCTTGCAGGGTGTTAAATATATCTGTTCTGTCTGTTTGGACTCTTGTTTGGTATTTTTGCTTTTTTCCTGTTTCCTGTTCTTTTTGTAGTGTCTTTGTTAGTTCCTTGATTATCACCAAGGTGTTTCTTATTTTCTTGTTAGTCTTTTAGCTCTGTCTGTATATGCAGCCCTAATGTTCTTTATGTTCTTTGTCAGGTCCAGTACTTTTAGGCTGTTGCTGCTGCTATTATTGATTGTTGGATTATAATATTGTAAGGATTACTGAACAATTTTGATCTCCATACTGTGTGTGTGTGTGTGTGTGCATGTGTCTGGAGTGGAGTGGAGTGTTTGTCTTCTCCACTGCTTCTGGCACTCCTGATTAAATCAGCAATTCAGATAAAGACAGTCTGTTTTTCACAGCAGACACAACAAGTAAATTAAAAGCAGAGCCTGACAGACGACCATATGGTACAAGTCTCAGAGAGAGGAAGGAAGGGCAATAATAATTGATAATAGCTGCCTATTTCACCACCTCCAGCAGAGGTCTGGAGATGCTTCTGGAATTTCAGTAGCTGGTCCATAATCAGACTGCCAGGAGACATCAGCCACAAAACATGCTCCAACCTTTAAAGTATAATTTGCTAATTATGTTAAAGCTGTAGTCGTGTTGTTTGCACATGTGTACCAGGAATGTTAATGGGTGGATGTTCGTCCACATCAATATCATGCTGAATGACATTTGTCTGAGTAGTCACATCTGAAAACAGTCCTAAAAAAGATATAATCTTGTTGATTCGCAGATAAATGACATAAGTGAGAATTAAGATCTGACGAAGTTTCAGAATTATTCAATCTGACATCAGACACTGGCATACTCCGTATGTTTAACCCATCTTCATCCCTGCAGGAAGGTACCACAGAAAGAGAAGCAACCGGAACAGTAGAGCTGTTTAACACCACTTGTTCATCACGAACAACATAATGCTTCAACATGTTAATGTGGCACACGCAGGTTTTTCTCTTTCAATCATGGGTACAGATAATAGTCTGTAGTCAGTACCACTGAGCTTTCGCTGAACAACATAAGGTCCAGAAAACTTTGCCTGCAATGAAGAGCCATGCAGTGGTAACAAAACAAGAACTTTGTCTCCCTTCATCTTTATTTGAGCATTTGATAAAGCTGACCGACCCAGATCTCAAGCTTTATGCAGACGTTCTCGAAATGAGCTTACATAATCTAAAAGATTGCATGATGGCTTTGCTTCAGACAACCAGTTCTCTTTGAACAGTGGACCCTGCACCATATTCCCAAAAATGAACTCTGCAGAACTAAACCCAAGAGACTCCTGTACAGTCTCATGTACAGAAAACAACAACAGCGGTAATCCTTCATCCAATTCTTTTTCTGAATCAATACAATATGTGTGTAACATTGTTTTCAGGGTTTGATGGAATTGTTCCAATGCCTTGAGACTCTGGGCACTGGAAACGATATGTTTAACGTGCAACTGAGACAAAATTTGATTAAACAACTGGGATATAATATTGGTTCCCTGGTCCATCTGAACAATTCTCGGAAGCCCAAAAGTAGAAAAGAACACTGTTAGAGCTTTCACTACGGCTTTAGCTCTCAAAGAACAAAGTGGTATCACCTCAGGATAACGAGTTGCTTTGCACATTAGCTTAAGCAAGTAAGTATGACCTGCTTTTGTTTTCAGTAAAGGTCCGACACAATCTAATATTATATCCTCAAATGGTTTTCCAATAGCAGGAATCGCCTTTAGAGGTTCTGGGGGGTTGTTTAACTTGGTTAGGCTTCCCAACCGTTTGACAAGCATTACATGATCTGCAATATTTATACATCGGACATAATTCTTGGCTAAAAAAAAAATTACATAAAACTCGATAAAATGTTTTAGCCACACCTAAATGTCCAGCCAAATTATCATGTGCCACACTTAACACTTGTTCTCTAAAATATTTGGGAACAACTACCTGGTACAATATGTCCCAACCTGAATTATCTGACACTGTAGGGGTACATTTCCGCATTAATACCCCATCCTTAAAGTAATAACTAGTTGACTTATTCACAATTTCTTTTGCATTTACAGCAGAATCTCAGCAAAATTTGAGCGACTGATCTTGTTTTTGTTTGGCAGCCAACAGCCTCCGATCTACAGAAAGTAACAAATTAGCAGAACCAAATTCAGCACCACTGCTAGTGGACAGCGGCTTAGATGCAGACATCTCAGACAGTAATGTACCAGAATCAGTCACATTTTCATCACCAAGAAAAGTTTCAGATAGGTCAATTATGGTGGGAAATTTTTGTGATTGAGCTCAAGTAATCACACAGGCAGGAAACACAGACAAATCTACCGCATCTTGCTTACACACAATGTATGTTTCATCTAGCGGATTCTGAATGACTTCAGGAAGAGGAAAAACTTTTCCACCAGCCAAATCATTTCAAATAATCAGAATTACACCATTAATAGGTAACGGAGCATGAACGGCCACTTTTACGAAACCAGTAACCCACTCAGATCGAATATATATTATGCAAGGGAATATTTTCTACTCGCATAGAAACAGGTACTTGATCATTTTCCACATCACTTAAAGAAATCATTCCCTGACCAATAAAAGGGTTAAAAATTGCATCAATCTCTGGCTTCGATGGTTTAGTAATAGTTCATACAAAAGCCGCTCCTTAAAGCTGTTTAGTCTTATTTGCAGAACATGCAGCAATGAAATGAACCGCGTAATTACAATAAAAACACTTATGATCATCAGATTGCATTGATGGCTTCAAGAGTTTAGACAATTTTGAAGTTCTGTCAGAATTGGCAAAATTTGATGCTTCTTGCATACTCCACGAACGTTTGGTTGGCAGTTTTTATATGTAAACTGAATTTTTGGTGATAAGCCTCAGTGACAAGCTCATAGGCTCTCAACACAGCAGTTTTTACTATTTCATAATCTAGATTGTCGTTAAGGGACAAAGCGGAACAGACTTCCTGAGTTTTTCCAGTTAATCGACATTGCAACAAAAGAGGCCAGATTTCTTTCGGCAAACTCAAAGCACGACGAGTCTCAAATTTTATAAAGAATATCTCTTTGGATTTAAGACTTTAGTCTTTGCAATTTCTCAGATCTTCTTTATTCAACAAGAGCTTGTAACACTCCAAAGAGAAAGGAAAATGTGCAAATCACATCATATGACCTCTTTAATTAACTTGTTTACTGAACTGTTGTAAAAATAAAAAATGTAATAATGTAGATTTTTGAAGGAAAAAATTTAATTATTTGCGTGATATTATATCATGAAATTATATAAATATAAACTTTATATATATATATTAGGGGTGTAACGGTTCACAAAATTCACGGTTCGGTTCGATACGATACACTGATGTCACGGTTCGGTTCGGTTCGGTTCGATACGTTTTAGATACAGCAAAATGTAAAAACATCTCAACTTTTCAGAATGCCGCAAGCGCACCGCGGGTCATGTGACAAGAACCAACCAATCAGCTTCATCCTTTCCCGTAACAACGTTGAGAGCTCAGCCAAGATGAAGGAACAGCTGATCATAGTTGTATATGGATTGCAATTTTGAAATAAATTCAGTAGCAGAGCTACTGCAAGCGATTTTTAGAGCTGCAAATCCATTTATCCTTCGCTGAAATTTCCGCGTCTCATGGAGAGAGCACGTCATTGTTGCTTAGCAAAGACAGACGCCTCATGAGCGCTTCTGCCCGAGCGCTTTGGAAAGGAGGAGAAAGACGCGCTTAGCGTTTTCCATGCGTTTTTAGGAGCGATGTGTTAACGGCCCCTAAGGCGCTCGCTCACTCAGCACGCGCTGAAGGCTCGTTGCAAAATGTCTAATGCATTTAACAGACCAGAAATATAAGATCCTAAAATAACCAACAGGTCTGGTGTTTGGATTGGATTCCCTGTAAGCTATAGTTTCTAAATGCTGCAGGGATAGTTTGCTGCGTGCATGTTTCTCCTTTTTTTCGTCTTTTCCCAGATAGTACTGACGCATATATCCCAGATATTCCCGCTGTTTTTTTTTTGTTTTTTTTTTGTAATCCCGCTGGTGTACCCTGTCATGTTGCAGATGCGACATACCGTTGTTTTTTTATCCACCACTCTCTTGCCATCACCATTATAGCTTAAAGGGAATCCAAAGTGCACCCAAACACCAGACCTGTTGGTTATTGGAGGATCTTCTCATTTCTAGTCTGTTAAACCCATTGGCTATTTTGCAACGAGCCTTCAGCGCGTACTGAGTGAGCGAGCGCCTGCTGAGTAGCCTAACATAAACATATAAGATGGTGTTTTTTTCTTCTTCGGGAGTGTCAGGGGCGTTGCCTGTTACGTTGTTTGGGTTATTGGGCTACCTTGTTGAACGCATATCATTATATTTCTTTCTCTCTCTTTTTTTTTTTTTCAAATATAATTAATTACTCCAACGAACCGTTCGGTATACATAATGCGTACCGCGTACCGAACCGAAAGCGTCGTACCGAACGGTTCAATACGAATACGCGTATCGTTACACCCCTAATATATATATATATATATATATATATATATATATATATATATATATATATATATATATATATATATATATATATATATATATATATAAGAATTAAAATGAAAAATTAAGAATTTGCTCCCATGATTTTATTCATGGCCATCATTTAACAATTTGTTCCCTAGTTTTAGATAAATCATGACCACGATTTACCAATCACTTACCAATAATATATATATATATATATATATATATATAAAATGATTATTATAATTTATTTTTTCGCATACCATTTACAGGGCTCCATAGAAGGCAAATGGTTTTTGATGATCTGGGGATTAAGTTTATTCCACAATGCATTACAAAATTTCTGTAGATACAAGAATACCATTGAAGAAATTGGATGATAAACTGGGCCCATTACATGATTCATTTAGAACCGAACACTTCATTCTTTGATCAATAGCAATGATAGATTGAGAGATGGAAATTTGAAGAATAAAGAAGGGAGAGCGAGACAAAGAAAGATCCCACTCGGGGGAAATCAGTACATTCTACACATAAACAGATTCATCATCAACACTGACAAATAGTTTCCTGCATAAAGATCAGCTTAAATGACAGTCAGAGTGGGGTTTGTGGAAAAGAGGAAATATAGAAGTGGAAAATTGTAAAAAGAAATGGAGACCCTACTGGGGTACAAAACTAAATAAATAAAAGTACAAACAAAAAGGTTGTTATAAAGGTATGTCCAGGCCAGTCTACATGATTGATTATTTGGACTGTACAGTTCAGACAGGTTAGGCTGAGGTCAGCTTGGTTGACTATCTTGTTAAAACTGGTTAAAGCTGAAAAACAAACGATCTGAAATATTCCAAAAACAGCTTGACTGAGTTGGTATTGCTAGAAGGAATTTTCTCTGACCATACTCTTGTTCTCTTTACTGATCACACTTCCCCTCTAGTTTTTATCTCATTCGGAAATGATATACGTACATCCTGTCTTCTGAATATTGTATCATAGAACCAACTTTGAGAGTCATCCTCACAGAATGAAAGGGAGAGCACAGAGAACCAACAATGGAGAGAACAAGAAGTATGCAAAGCATCAAAACCTTGACTTCATCTCAAACACGCACATTCTCCCTGCAGATGAGAAGGACAACATTACCCCAGGATATTATGTATACATTTCCAATAGATGTAGGGTAAATCCTTTTGGGAGTTTAGGATTAATATCACAACTACCAACAGTACTTGAGCAGCTAAGGCAGCATCAGTCTGGATATACAGTATGTCTGATCTCTAAAGGGTGTAAAAGTCTGCGTGTCTTAGAGATGATGGGGGCTGCATCATTAATTGATCCCTTGCCCTGTATGAGCCTCTCTTTCTGTTTATGACAGTAAACAAAAGGTAATTATGGGCTGTCAGTTGGACCGCTCCACTGTTCTACTGCATTACAGGGATCTGGGATATCTCCTACTGACTACACCACACCCCACAGCCTTCCATTACCCTACTGTCTAATCAAACACAAACAACTTTAGACTGAAACACATATTAAAGATTTTGTTCCAAGGAACAAGTAGTGTTTCCAGCTTCTTACAATGGAAAGTAGCTAAAACCAGTTTAAAAAAATCACTAAAAGTTGCTAGATTACGTCATACACTAATTAGCATATTCATGCCGCCATCGCGTTGTATTTCCTTTTACATTGTTGTCTCTCTCTGCTCACATACTGTATTTAAAGGTCCCCTTCTTCGTGATCTCATGTTTTAAACTTTAGTTATTGTGTAATATTATTGTTAGAGTATAAATAATATTTGTAAAATTCTAAAGCTCAAAGTTCAATGCCAAGCGAGATATTTTATTTAACAGAATTCGCCTACAAAAAACGACCCGTTTGGACTACAGCCCTCTAGTTCCTGCAGTAATGATGTCACTAAAACCGTTTTTTGACTAACCTCCGCCCACATGAATTCACAAAAAGGGGGGCGTGGTCTTGTTGTGCTCCGAAGGAGAAGAAGGAAGAGCTGCGTTTGTTTTTGCCATGTCGTTGAAACGCTGTTATTTTTATCTCTGAGTCCAATCATCTTTGTTTGGCCTTCCCAGGGATGCTGTACTTGGAGATTAATGGTTACAATTTATGTTTAACTCGGTTCCCGAAAATTATAATCCACATGTAAAAACTATGTGCAGCACATTTTGCTGAGGACCACTTTCTCAATCTCAATCAGTTTAATGCTGTATTCGCACAAAGATAATTCTTGAAAGATGGAGCAGTTCCCTCTTTGTCTGGAGAAGGCGTTGTTTATGGACCACAACCAGTAAGTGTATTTTATTATTTAAGTTGGTGCGTTTAACAGTTTCTGTAATTTACTACACACAGGGCAACGCTGTTTAGCTTTGTTAACTAGATGTTAGGGTGTGCAAAAAACAAATGCGATTTTCATGCGCATCTCATCATTAAAAACGCTCCTGTCATTATAAGTACACCTCCAGCACGTGTGTTCTAGTCCAATCACGTTTCAAGGAGGTCAGCCTGCTCTAAGCTGGTGTCGAATCACAACACAGGAACCGCTGGCCCAATCAGAACTCGTTACGTATTTCTGAAGGAGGGACTTTATAGAACAAGGAAGTCATCAGCCCGTTTTTATGACAGTGAAAACAGTGGTATACAGATAGGTGAATTACTGATTTTTTTACACTCGAAACATGAACACGTGTTATATTGCACACTGTAAACACAATCAAAGCTTCAAAAAAAGTGTGAATAATGGGACCTTTAAATTTAGGCAAATTCTCAATAAAACTTTTCATTTATATATTTTACTGTTTCTGTTGTTGTGACTGAAACGTGGCCCTTAAGACTACATATTAACCAGCTTTCCCTTCCAAGATGTTAATCTGCACAAATATACTCATTTATAATTGAGCCGCCATCTTAAGAAAAAGAAATACACATGAAATAAAAACAAGACAAAGACAATTCCAGCATTCGCAAAAAAAAAAATAATAATAATAATAATAATAATAATAATATAAATGTGCAAACTGTAATGAAGCAGATATCAGTTTGTTTCTCACTTTCTTGCTGATGCTGAGATCGTTCGCAAGCTTAGTGAAAGGTAACATGCCTAGCATATCCTGATGTCACATATCTTTACGGGACCTTTACAGATACAGATACGGGACCTTTGCACATATTCTGGGTAATCACTGGCAGTGTGAAAGTGGCAAAATCTAGCGACCTGGGAACAATTGCCGGGACAAATTACCCATGTATTTTCTGGAATCTCAGTGTGAAAAGGGCTATAGAGACTCGCTAAAGTTTGTACAAGAAGTCGCTAGATTTGTCGCTAGTCGCTTTTTTGGGAAAAAAAAGACATTTTCATGTGACAAATGACAATAAGGTAATACTTTCTTAAAGTAAGTGTCTACATCAGCAGGTATTGATCATCTATTTTCCTCATTCTAATTGAAAAATATGATGCGCAGATTCGCAGATTTACAAAATGTAAACAAAGCAGTGCTTGCTTACAATTTTGAATAACAGTTATGTGCTAAATTTATTAATTTAAGTGTTTAATGTCGTCGACGTGTGGAACATACTGCAAAAACTAGCCCGACAGATGTTTGTCTACGGCCAACTATCGGGTTGGTGTGTCCCATTCTTAAGGTAACATGATGCTAGCTTCTCTATAGACTCCATCCTGCCACAGAGCACCCCTCATGCTGCTTTTTTCTCACAATCTCCAGTAATGTACAGCTAACTCTCAAACTCCACAGCCTCTCTTTGATCACTGTGTGTTTGTCTTCCAGGAACCCCTGCATCCTGCCCCTGTCTCTATTTGTCTTTTATCTGACTGGGGTGCAGGTGCCTTGCCCTACCCTCCCCCTTTTCACCTCTGAGAGGGTCCAGCGTGGTCCCAGCTGGTCCTGCTAACACATTCCACTGCAGCCTAATTACAGTGGGGACTAAGGGGCTGCTATGACCTCTGCCTTAACCCCCCTTCATGCCCCCCCCAAGGGCCCAAGCAGAAAAGAGGGGCTGAACAGACACAGATCACAGAGGACACTCCAGGTGGTGGGACAGCGTGGGGAATTGGAAGTAATGAATATATTAACAGAAGAGCATAATGAATTCAAATTAAATTATATGTGCCCAGCACTGCGTGACAGGGCCTTGCAGCTAGCGGAGATATTTTAGGGGGCAAATTATTATACCTTTCATAAGAGAGACAATGACTGAACTGCAAGCAAACACATTTGTCAAACAGACATGAAGTTTGTATTATATAAAGATAAGAAGAAAGTGAACTTTGAGTCTGTGTTGTGAAATGATTTGCTTTGTCCAATAGCAGTAGGGGCAGCAGGATTTTGGGCTCAAGCTCAGTGAAGTTTGGAGGTCAGAAAGCTCCCAGCTTTCTCACTTCGCACGTTGCCCCAGTCTACGGCCTGGACCCTAAGGGATGGGGGTGATTCACAGACAGCAATGCCCAAGATGACTCTCTGGAGCAAAGGGGTGGGATTTTTAAAGTTTGGAGAGGTACAACCTCGTGAAGACATCCAAGGAATGCCCTGTGGGACAGAGGGAACAGGGAGGGTGTGCGGAAGGTGGGAGGCAATGTTACTCATTGCCTATAGCAAGATAGAATAATTCTGTCTATTGTTTGGTATGTCCTGTAAGTAGCTGAACACTTACTGCACGTAAAGATGCAGTCCATCCAATGAACTGACTTAGGAGTAACCACAAAATTCTGTAGGATTTCCACACTGTACATTACCATTTTCAACACTAACCTGCCCAGTCCATGTTTTTTTGCCACTGACACCAAAAATAACCTCAGTGGTTTCCTCTAGTAATTAGCCGCACCACCTTAGCATAGAGCTCTGCAGCTTAAATCTCTCATCACACACAAAAGAGGTAGCAACACTTTGAGGGGGGGAAGGCGAGTATACCACACTTTAATTTGCTGTTGCAAAGGCATAATGTGCAAATGACAAGAGCAATCGAAAATTAATGGAGGACAATACACAGGCAGCATGTTGAGGCATCATCTTAATTATGAATGCTGAAAGCCAATTAATCCCGCTCTGTGACACACTTAATTTTCAGATATTATTTAGTGAAACAGAAAGATGTGAGACTATGACAGCATGGAGATACACAGAAATATAAGCTGGAACTCAAACAGCCCACAGCTTCTTCCTCTGCTCTATTGATTTCTTTCTCCCAATGTTCCACTTGTCTATGCCATGCCCCTCATCCTCTTTTTATTTCCTTCTCTCGCCCTCCCCAGTGTCTTGCAAGCACTCCTTCTGTCATGTTTCCTAACACCAACCCCCCCCCCCCCCCCCCCTCTGCTCTGCCCTTACTCTTCTTTAGCTCGCTTTCTCTGTAATCATGTTGAACAGCTGTACCCCCTGCCTTCGACTCTGTGGAATTACAGTATTGTTCAAAATAATAGCAGTACAATGTGACTAACCAGAATAATCAAGGTTTTTCGTATATTTTTTATTGTTACGTGGCAAACAAGTTACCAGTAGGTTCAGTAGATTGTCAGAAAACAAATGAGACCCAGCATTCATGATATGCACGCTCGTAAGGCTGTGCAATTGGGCAATTAGTTTAATTAGTTGAAAGGGGTGTGTTCAAAAAAATAGCAGTGTGGCATTCAATCACTGAGGTCATCAATTTTGTGAAGAAACAGGTGTGAATCAGGTGGCCCCTATTTAAGGATGAAGCCAACACTTGTTGAACATGCATTTGAAAGCTGAGGAAAATGGGTCGTTCAAGACATTGTTCAGAAGAACAGCGTACTTTGATTAAAAAGTTGATTAGAGAGGGGAAAACCTATAAAGAGGTGCAAAAAATGATAGGCTGTTCAGCTAAAATGATCTCCAATGCCTTAAAATGGAGAGCAAAACCAGAGAGACGTGGAAGAAAACAGAAGACAACCATCAAAATGGATAGAAGAATAACCAGAATGGCAAAGGCTCAGCCAATGATCACCTCCAGGATGATCAAAGACAGTCTGGAGTTACCCGTAAGTACTGTGACAGTTAGAAGACGTCTGTGTGAAGCTAATCTATTTTCAAGAATCCCCCGCAAAGTCCCTCTGTTAAAAAAAAGGCATGTGCAGAAGAGGTTACAATTTGCCAAAGAACACATCAACTGGCCTAAAGAGAAATGGAGGAACATTTTGTGGACTGATGAGAGTAAAATTGTTCTTTTTGGGTCCAAGGGCCACAGGCAGTTTGTGAGACGACCCCCAAACTCTGAATTCAAGCCACAGTACACAGTGAAGACAGTGAAGCATGGAGGTGCAAGCATCATGATATGGGCATGTTTCTCCTACTATGGTGTTGGGCCTATTTATTGCATACCAGGGATCATGGATCAGTTTGCATATGTTAAAATACTTGAAGAGGTCATGTTGCCCTATGCTGAAGAGGACATGCCCTTGAAATGGTTGTTTCAACAAGACAATGACCCAAAACACACTAGTAAACGGGCAAAGTCTTGGTTCCAAACCAACAAAATTAATGTTATGGAGTGGCCAGCCCAATCTCCAGACCTTAATCCAATTGAGAACTTGTGGGGTGATATCAAAAATGCTGTTTCTGAAGCAAAACCAAGAAATGTGAATGAATTGTGGAATGTTGTTAAAGAATCATGGAGTGGAATAACAGCTGAGAGGTGCCACAAGTTGGTTGACTCCATGCCACACAGATGTCAAGCAGTTTTAAAAAACTGTGGTCGTACAACTAAATATTAGTTTAGTGATTCACAGGATTGCTAAATCCCAGAAAAAAAAATGTTTGTACAAAATAGTTTTGAGTTTGTACAGTCAAAGGTAGACACTGCTATTTTTTTGAACACACCCCTTTCAACTAATTGCCCAATTGCACAGCCTTAAGAGCGTGCATATCATGAATGCTGGGTCTTGTTTGTTTTCTGACAATCTACTGAACCTACTGGTAACTTGTTTGCCACGTAGCAATAAAAAATATACTAAAAACCTTGATTATTCTAGTTAGTCACATTGTACTGCTATTATTTTGAACAAAACTGTACATGGATTAGGGATTTTCTCTGAACACAAACACATAGGGTGAGGGGTCGGCCCAGGTCAAACAAAAACTGATTTACCCTCCTTGCCTGACATAGCTAAAGAAACTGGGGCTGAACAATTAGTCAAATTAAAACCACAATTGTGCTATGACCTTGTATGATTACTAAATAAATAAATACATGTAGTCTTAAAGCAATGCATATTTCATATTTTTATTGTGATATGATTTACTAATCTGTAGTTTTCACATATGTTTCTTGATTTTAGACTTCACAAAAAGCAGAAGAACAGTGAAAGGCAAAGTGTGTTGCAAATGAATCTACCATCTACCTGATCTCATGACATAAATGTACTTGGGTGCACTTTTTAGCAAGACGCGAAATAAATACCAATAAGTACTTATCATGGCCGTTTTCAAAAGAAATTAACACTAGAGGCAGTAAAACTCTGACACATTTTATTCCTTTTCACACAAATTTACAATTTTGATTAATAAAGTGTAATTTTCTCACAATTACTTGAAGAAAATTATGTTGTGACTTCAACACAATATTAATATGCTGGGAGATTTGAAAACTGATGATTTTGAATGTTAGCATCACACATATCTGAAGTATAACTTTACAGAATCAGAGATGGATCAGAACATCTTTACTATGGATTCACATGTTCAATATAGCATTCACTTCCGGCTCACATATACAGCGTATTACGTACACACGTATTAGGTATCACAATATCCCCCCCTGTTTAACATAAGTGTGTAAACACCTCAGATAAACAATACAACAACAAGATTGCTCTTTTTTTCTCAATACGGTGCACTTTATAACTATAATGAACAATAACAACCTGTTTGATGACTACACGTGCAAAATACAAATTTAATCCATATTTGGTATTCCTTTTACTGCTTGACTATTACTTCAGCTTACACAAAGTCTTTGTATTGGACTGGCTTGATAATGACCCGTCCATATGTTGTGCATGTTGGTCTTGTTGTCTCAGTACCTGTATTGTCTGTTTTTGTATCAAGAGGTTATGTGATTTTGTTCTCAACTGGATTCTTGTGGCTTTGTTCAACCTCATCTTTTGGGGGTGTTTCAGCGAATTGTGCCTTTTTTTGGCGTGTGTGGTGCATACATTTCATGGAGTTGGCTCCTAGTACATCTGACTGTGTTTCCATTTGGTGTTTGGATCAGGTAACTTCTCAGCTCCTGAGCATCTTTCCACAATAGTCCCTGGGTGCCATGTTTTCCTCTCCTTGTCCAGCACTCTTACACTCTGTCCACGAAACAATGATGGTAAGTCTCCACCACTACATTGGTCATGGTGTGTTTTCATCCTTGTAATTCTTTTTTCAAGGTGCTGTCTGTGTTCCAGTTTACCTGGATCTGCATGACTTGGTAGGAGTGTGGCGATTGGTCTGCTAAGAAGTAATTCTGCAGGGGATTGTAAATCACCATCAATGGGTGTTGCTCGCACCTGCATCAGAGCCACTTGTACATCTCCTTTGTGTTGTATTGTTTATTTTTTGATGTTGGATTTGATGTGTCTCACATGGCTTTCAATAAATCAAATAGCTTTTTTGATAGTGTGGTGAACTTGTGATGTGTTTTATTCCCCAATCAGTTATTAATTTCCTGAAAGGTTGTGCAGTGTAATGTGTTTTGTTTTCTGTCATTATATTTAATCTGGTCGACCAAATAAAGACATGTAACATTGCATTTTTTTGTGCAACTGCATGGCTACTTTTTGGTATGGGCATTTCATCAACTAATGGATACCTGGAATATCTGTCCACGGTAAGTAGGTACTGATGGCCATGGATCTCGAATAGATCTGACACCAGGGATTGCCATGGCTTTGGGGGTGTTTTGTGTGGAATGAGAGGTTCTTTTGGTTGTGCATCTTGGTGTTCTGCACAGGTGCTGCAAGATCTGCACATTTTTTCAATGTCTGTGTTTATCTTTGTCCAATATACACTTTCTCTACAAAAAACCTGCGTGTTTTTTCAATACTTTGGTGTGCTGCTTCTGGAATAAGCACTTGTCTGCTCCTTAAATACAACTCCAGCTTCTATGGCGAGTTCATCTCAGAAAGGCATAGGTCTTTTGGCAAGTCTTGTCTGTCTGAATTCTGTCGCTGCATACCATACACAATAGCAAGCATTTCTCTTTCAAATTTGCTGTATCTTGATTGACATTCAGCTAGTGTAACGAACCTAAAGCAATGGGTCTGTTGTCTTGCACCAATGCTACACCAATGCCTTTCTGTGGCCTATCTTCCTCCAGTGTTAAGGTGGCTGCTGGATTGTAGTACTTTAAGCAAGCATCAATAGTCAATGTTGTCTTTAAGTCATCGAAGCATTTCTGATAATTGTTTTGGATTCAAAATGTTATTTGCTTTTAATTTATGTCATTATGTCTTTTTTGAGCAATCTTCTTGTACATATATAAGACCAAAATATCAAGTTTGCCTTGGAAAAGCAATTATCATACCAGCAAACTCAAAATTGGATTAAAAATGAACAAAATAGGCTTGGATTATTATATTATTATATGGCCTTAGTGTTTATTTACTGATAGACAGTCAACAAAAAACTAATCAATATTTCATTTATAATAGGCCTTTATTTATTTATAAAATAATAACACACCAAATATCCTGAAGAAATAGTAACAAAAACACAGTGACAGAAGTGTCAGAAATAGCGCATGGGTCTGTCACATGATCAAAGGGATACTCCACCGTGTTTTCATATTAAACTATGTTTTTCCCTTAACTAAGACGAGTTGATACATACCTCTCTCGTCTCAGTGCGTGCCCTCACTTCGAAAGCACTTAGCTTAGCCCATTCATTCAATATGGGCCAAGCAGAGAAGCTACCAACCTCCACGTTTTCCCTATTTAAATACATTTACTCGCGTAGTGTAACTCGACCTTTGTGGTAACACAAAACAAAACGTAGCGCTTTTCTAAACATGTAAAATGGATAACTATATTGTGTGGCGGAATACCATGGCAAGTGCTTGTAAGCACTTCGTCTTGGCGCAGTAATAGCGCAGTGAAACAGAAAAGCGCAACGTTTTGTTTTGTGTTACCGTCCTAGGTCGAGTTACACTGCGCGAGTAACTGTATTTAAATAGGGAAAACGTGGAGGTGTTTGGTAGCTTCTCTGCTTGGCCCATATTGAATGAACGGGCTAAGCTAGGTGCTTTCAAAGTGTCACCGCGCGCCAAAGAGATTGAGTGCACGCACTGAGGCAAGAGAGGTATGTATCAACTCGTCTTAGTTAAGGGAAAAACATAGTTTAATATGAAAACACGGTGGAGTATCCCTTTAAGGAACGACTCGACCCTAAAGACTCATGAGATGAACTGATCAACTCTCTTTCCGGCTCAGACTGCACTGGTTTAGCGTATGGGTCTGTCACGTGATTAAGGAACGACTTAAACCCGATGACTTGTCAGACAAGAGGTAAGGTGAGCTTATCACAGACTGAAGACCAGGGTAAAAAATTATTTTTTCTGTAACTTATAGCATTTTAGTTTTTTGTATTGTTTATAGTGTGATCAACGTTTGTGTAAGTACAAGATGTTAATACATTATAATTACATTTGGCTAAAATGAACGAAATGAACAAAATGACTCGAAAAATTCATTCATTGCTGAAAGTGACTCAAAAGTCCTAGTTGGTAAAATGATCTGAACTTCTCATCACTATTTGATAAAGCAGTTCAAAACTGCATGTACGGAAGTATTGAAATATCACGGTTGCATCAGCAAATGCATTTTTTATGTAAGTTTGCATTTTTAATATCGTCAGGTAGGTTTAGGGTTGGGTTTGGTGTAGGGCATATTTCCAACATGATAAAGCACATTTTACTAAACATAATAGCTGCTGTTTCAATATGATTTCCTGGCTTTGATAATAAAACAGCACCATAAAGACTTTATTGTGTTACAGCTGAAATTGTAAAAGATTGCTATTTTAAATCATAAAATGTATAACAATGAAAGAAAAAAAAATCAATTCTAACAATTTTGTTACTATCTTAACACTAACATTTGTAACATTAAACACACACACACACATACACACACACACACACACACACACACACATACATATATATTTTATACTGACAAGCAGCTTATCATGAAATTGCAGGACGATAATATAAATAAAACAGTTGGTAGCATTGTTTAGGGGCCTGACAACTCTGAAATTAGACTGAATCATACAGAATGAAGTTTTTTTAAATATAAAAAAAGCAGACAGCTTTGTGTGAGTGGTAGGTTTAATTAAATTTTAATTTTTATTTTATTTTTTACTTTATTTAGTTGAAATGGACATTGTACATTAATAACACATGTATATGAATGTACCAGAATTAGCCAAAGGCTATTTTACATCAGTAGTCCCTAGAAAAGATGTTACAGTTCACCCTAAAATAAATGTTTCTAAAAAATACATATTTTAACATTTTATAATTTCATAGTTTAAATCATACAGTATTCTATTCAAAAACAATAGGATCAAATAAAGGCAATGCAATCAATAATATTTATATTATTGACAAATCTGTATTAATTAACAACATTTTCAATTGAATCCTAAATTAAGCGTATTAGATTAGATTAGATTCAACTTTATTGTCATTGCACATGTAAGGTACAAGGCAACGAAATGCAGTTATCATCTAACCAGAAGTGCAATAAGCAGTTAGTACAGAATATACAAGGTCTACAATATGTACAATAACTATACAGATAAGGCAGTATTATGGACATAATTTACAGATGTTTAATACTATCAGCATTATATACAGATAGGTGTACTATGAACATACTATACAAATGGATTATGTAAAAGTGTATGTACACTATAGGAAGAAATTATTAACATATGAACATAATTTACAATAGTGCAATGGACAGTAAAGTGCATAGAAAATATTTCAATGTGCAAATAGATTACTCAGTGTTCATGGATGAACAGAGAGTAGTGTAAGTAATAAGAAGTTTACAGTTTTTTGCTTGTTGTAAAGAAATGTAGGGGAAAAGATATTCCTGAATCGAAATTGCTTTTCTGTGAAATACAGATGCATCTCAATAAATTAGAATGTTGTTGAAAAATTCATTCACTTCAGTGATTCAACTCAAATTGAAAAACCTGTGTATTTAATAAATTCAATGCACGCAGGCTAAAGTAGTTTAAGTCTTTGGTTCTTTTAATTGTGATGATTTTGGCTCACATTTAACAAAAACCCACCAATTCATATCTCAACAAATTAGAATACTTCAAAAAACTAATAAAAATAAATTAAAAAAAACTTCTGGAAAGTATGTTTATTTACAGTTCATGTACTCAGTATTTTGTAGGGGCTTCTTTTGCATTAATTACTGTCTCAATTCACTGTGACATGTAGGTGATCAGTTTGTGGCACTGCTGAGGTGGTATGGAAGCCCTCATTTCTTTGACATTTTTTTTTTTTTTTTTTTGGTCCCTTGTTTCTCATTTTACTCTTGACAATATCCCATAGATTATCTAGTGAGTTTGCTGGCCAGTCAAGCACACCAACACCATGGTTATGGTCAGAAGGCTATGGAAACCTTTATAAGTGTTTTGAGTTGATTAGCTGATTGGCATGCCACCACATTCTAATTTGTCGAGATTGTGAATTGGTGGGTTTTTGTTCAATGTGATGCAAAATCATCACAATTAAATGAACCAAAGACTTCAACTACTTCAGTCTGTGTGCATTGAATTTATTTAATACACAAGTTTCACAATTTGAGTTGAATTACTGAAATAAACTTTTTCACAACATTCTAATTTATTGAGATGCACCTGTATGTGTGTGTGTGTGTGTGTGTGTGCTCTTATTTTTTGTGACATATCAGGACACAACTCTGTATAATAACATGGGTATGACACAGATATTACAAGGAGAGGGTGACTTTTGAGGACATAAACCATGTCCCCATTTTTCAAAATGCTTATCAATCCAGATAGAGTAGTTTTTTTTTTTTTTTTTTTTAGTTTTTTTTTTTTTTTTTAGAAAGTAAAAATGCACAAAGTTTCCTGTGAGGGTTAGGGTTAGGTGTAGGGCCATAGAAAATATGGTTTGCACAATATAAAAAACATTACGCCTATGGGATGTCCCCACTTTTCACAAAAACAAACGTATGTGTGTGTGTGGGTGGGTGTGTGTGTGTGTGGGTGTGTGTGCAGGTTATAGAACCAACAGATTTCAAAAAGGAAAGGCAGTCATGTATTTTTATAGTTTAAATTTACTGTAGGGATTTTTTAAATAACCTGTATAACCAGTAAATCAGAAATAATCTGAACGGAAAGACACTCACTATTGTTGAGGTATAACTGAATATAAATATAAGCTCTTTGTTCAAAACAAAGCCTTATAGGTAGAGCTATAGCTTAATATAAATATTTAGTTAGTTCCAAATAAAACCTAGTAAGCTGCCTCGTTGTCTATTGTCAAGACACTGTAGGTATGAATTGTGAATTATTATATTAATTTAATCTTAAATAGGTTGAATAATTTTAAGTAATGAATGGATATAAATAGATTTAAAATAGATGCCATCTTAGACTAATTTTATTGATAACCTTGTTGCAGTTCATTCCTGGATTCTATAATTGATTATATGAATATCAAGCAAATTTAGGCAGTGCAATATACTTTGGATGTTTTATGTTTATGCTTAAGGCCTGCATATTTGCATATCCAGATTTTGTACACACCATCTTGAGTAACAGATCTGCTGTTGGGGTGTGTGCATATGCGTGCGTGTATGTGTGTCTTGGAGGGGGTGTGCAGGGCAAAGATTAGAAGGTGTGAGACAGCAGATGGGTATGTCTAAAAAAGCCCAGCATTCATTGGGGGCATACATCTAATAGGGGGAAGGTGCAAAAATGATATCAAACAGATGCAGTAACAGTAACGACCATATAAATCATCTAACAACATTCATGCATACAGATCAATGCGCTTTAACCCTTCACAAAAATAATAGTTGCACGTGTTTAGAGTAGCATCGTACTGCATGGTGTACCTCTGTGAAAAACAACATAAATGCTCTTCCAGTAATCATTTGCCCTCTCTATCCCATGATCCACTCTTCTACAGAGATAGGATAGAAATGCTTATAAATGGAGAGGACAAGTTTGTCATCTTGAAGCCACCACCATATGAGGTTGTGCATTGTCTTGCATAACTTTAGCACAGATGGTGCCTACTGATGTCACAATACCACGGTGTCTATTGTCTCGCCATCACACTAATGATGAGCGAGATGGCAAAAATAATAATGGTCAAAAACGAATCAAGCTGTCCTCATTTTAACTGGTATCCAGAAGGACCTTTTCTAAAGAGAAAGCAGCCAGTCCAGTAATTAACTTATATGATAATGAATGATTAATTATGCTCATCAGTGGCCATCAGGAGAGGCCCCCCATGACCCGCTTTCTTACAAACTGTCAGTCCATCCCATCACCAAAGGGCTTATCAAATCCTGACCCTGAAATAGATCAGAAATCTGTCCATGTTCCCCTGGAGCATTTACACACACATGCATGTGTGAGAAACAAAAAGAAAGACAAACAAAATAAGTTTACCAGAATGCAGAAAACGCGGTGACCTTCACAGAATCCCAAGTCCACTTCATATCTTCATGAGAAAAACACACTTCTGATAGAGGTTTCCAGAATACAAGCAGATGTCCTATATGTATGTGTTTGTTTCATGTGATGGACCTATCAATGCTCTGAGCTGTTCTGTATGTGCTATATGTTCACACACATTAACCCATCTCTCAGCCCAAAGCTTTATTTGCGACATGATACAAATGCTAGCCAAGTTATAGCTGTACACTTAAAGAAATAAATGGTATGTTGACATATAGTTTTACATTAATGAGCACTAAAATAAGCTGAAGCATACAGTAATATTAGTCCCTTGTGAAAAAAGAATATTATTTGCACCAAATGTACACTTAGCGTACTTTAAATCTTAAAAGTTTGTAAAAAAAAAATGCACTTGTAGATAATATAATATTACTGATATAATGTAAGTGAGAGTTCACTTTGATGAAAGTGAAAAGTGCAGCTTGTACTATAATCTCAAATGTTCACTTTAAAGTACATTTTAAATCAGTATGCTTTAAAGAAGTACACTTGTTTTGATGTGAGAGCTAACACACTAAATCTGTAACTCTAATAACTGTAACTAATAACTGTAGTGTCATTATATTTAGAGATTTAAATATTGTATAGAATTCTACATATGTATTCTGAATAAACTAAATTCCAATCGCATCATAACAAATGTGTAATTACAAATATATTTAAATACATGATATACTGTACAAGTTTAAGTGGACATTACTTTACCATTTTAGTTTACTGTAGGTGTTTATCAGTATATCAGCAGCACACTTTAACAACATAAAAAAATAAAATAAAAAATAAATAAATTTGAAGTAATTATGAAATAACATCTTGTGTACTTAAATCATACTTAAGTGGTCAATAAAGTACTCTTAAGGTCAACAAAATGCATTTAATTTAGATTTAAACTACAATACATACTAATTTAATTGCAATTAATGTGTTTAAGGGTGTACTCACACTAGGCACGGTTGCCATGAAGCGGGCCCGAGTACGATTGTCCCCCCTCCCCCCTCCCCCTCTGGCCTGCACTCACATATAGCGTTTCAGCATTCGTGCCGGTGCACGCTTACGTTATTATGGTTGACGGTTTCGGGATAAACAGGAAGAGCAGCGCTCTCTGAACACAATGAAGTGCATCGCTGTGTTTTCTTTGTGGATAATTTTGTGTCGTTTGGTCCACAGCCTGTTGTTAAACAAATGTGTCGCCTTAGTGGCGCGAAAATTTTCACGTAATCGTGCTGCTCGTATGAGGATGTTTGCAAGGTACCAGCTGAAGTGCAGCAAGGACTTTGCAGTTTTTAGTTTTTATGCTTTTTGCACCTCTGCCGTAGACCAAAGCGACCCTTTCCCTGCCATGTTGGTTTTGGAGCGTCGCAAAAAAAACCGTGATGCAAAGCGTCCTTTTCCGTGCTCCGGCACGGTTAGCGCTCACACTGCATGCGAACCGCGCCCGAGTCCAACTGAACCGTGCCCTGGCCCACCTCTTCCAAGCGGGCCAGGGCCGGCTAATCGAGCCGTGCCCGGGCACGATTCGGAGCACTCACACTAGTCAAACGAACCGTGCTTTGGTGGTCAAACGTACTCCGGCACGGTTCAAACTGGCAGTGTGAGTACACCCTAAGTGTCCAAAAACATTACATTTGATTTTCACTTAAGTATATCCTTAAGTGTCTGTAATAAATACTCTTTTGAAAAGGGACCTAAAATGGCTTTCTTTTTTTAAAGTGGTGGCCTAGAAATGTTTTTCCATTATACATTATACAATTTTTCGAATGCAGAATAAAGATGTGCACCTTAGTGCTCACTATTGCCCTTTTTAGGAAGTATTGCAGTTCTCTCTTAAACAGGTTATAGTTACATCATAGTACACTCTTCCTGCTTCTTTATCGCTCTTGCTCTCACTTTCTCTCAACACACCTACCCCCACACACTCTTAATTGTGCTTATTTCTCTCAGCTATATTATTCACCCATCTGTAGTGCATAATGTTTCTGCCATCTCCACAGGGAAGCACATCTGGAGCAGGAGCACTGCACACTCACACTTCCTCTCTTCTGCAGGTGGAGGCGTGAGGAGATGTTGTGATCGCAGTTGAGACTCCAGCTGCACTCACACGAGGCATCATGGCTGACTTGCTTTACCTCTGCAGAGAAGAATATGCCACATTCTTTGAATAAGCATATTTAAACATGGTGAAATAGTGATTGTGATTGTTGCTTTGAGTGAGTGTTTTTTCTTTTATTGTCATTCGTTTGCTATTTTAGGGAAGCTCCGATGTAGGCACTGACTTATACTGATCATTGATTAGCAAGAATTGCCTTTACAGATTTCTAACTAAAGCAAGAATCACTCATACAGATTTTGCAATTGATCTCGATCATTTACTTTTGTCTAAACATTCTTAAAAGAAAATGTAAGTGCAGGTTCACAGCTGTTTTAAGGGATGGACATCACATGCACAACACAACACAACACAACACTGTCCACAACATTTCTGAAAAATTTAATAATTTACCCAATTTTTTTTATTATTTTTTACATTTTTTTTTTGACCAAGAATTGGGTTTAGAGAGTAATTAATTCATTAATAATTAATAATTAGTTAATGCTTCAAAACTTAGTTATAATGTTGGCCAATTGCACCATTTATGTATGTATGTATGAATGTATGTATTTATTTTGTTTGCTTATTTATTTATTTCAGGTTCATTGCCCATGTTTCATTTTAGTTTTATTTATCTTTTGTTGTTGTTGCACTGACTTCCAGTTTTATCTACCGAATGTTATTGTGGACCACACTGAGCTTTATAGATAAAACTTTCAACAGTAGGTAAAAGTTTACTGGAAACAAGTCAATACTGTAGTACAATGAGTAAATAAATAAATAGATACATGAATGCAATAAAATATTCCATGTCATATATTTATGGAATTTACATGTATGTTTGACAGATTTTGATAACTGAGTGGATCATTTTGGATATGATGGCTCAAACAATGAAAGAATGTTTAGAAGTTAAGAGTATGACAGATGTCATAAATTATCCAAAATGTTCAAAATCGTACTATTTCCACGTGTCAAAACATGCTGTTTTATTCATACCATAGATTCATGCATTAAATTATTTTCACATACTGCCTACTATACAGTATCAAAATAGAGTGATGGACAGATATACTGATATGATCACTGATATTTCTTGCATCCCTAGTTTGCATGCGTGTGTGAGGCCAGTCCGGACAGCACTGCCCTCAGCCTCCAGATGGCCAAGTTCCAACAGGTGCTGTCGGGTGGGGGAGGGTGAGAGGTCTGACATCTGTTGTCCATGCACTCCATGCCCTTCACACACACCTCATCATTATATATGCATACATTTAAATATGTGTCCATCTATTCCTGGTGAGCACAGAGCTTCACTGCTTTTAAAAATCGAAACATGACATATGTTCAGCTACAAGATGGTTTATCTGGCTCACAAGTAACACCCCCTTATCAGCTCACCTGTTGGGATAAACACACAATTGAGATTTCTTTTATACCCCACACTGATATTTGTTTAAATCTACTTCAAAAGATAATAATAATAATTTAAAATATTTTCACGTCTTTTCTAGGATGTCTCAACAATGTTTCAAACAGTGCTTATTGATTTGCAAAAATATCAGTCTGCAAAGGTAAATTTCAATTGGAAATCAATTATTTCATTTTTTTCTCTCCCAGAATTACATGAGTTATGCTAATATGTACATTTTTAATTATCCTAAGAAATATTTGGAGAAAAATCTAAGAAAAGATTGACTGAGTACTGTACTCCTGAGCTTTATAAAAACTACCTCTCAATAAAATTGACCTTTTCACAAAGGTCACTGTGAAATGTTTTGTGATCTCCAAATATTTCTGTATCATTTTGCATTTTATTCTATAGTACCTTTTCTAACTTTGTGGTATTGATTGCCATGGGGAAAAGACAGCTCCACTTTCTCACTGTGAAGAATTGATAGAGATTTGTCAACACCTCTCAAGTTCTAAAGTAAAAATCAATTTTCAATGAAAAATAAATAAATAAATAAATATATAATGACACTGTATTGTGTATATATGTATATTAATGATATAATGACATGCATATGCAAAAAAAAAAAAAAAGAAATTAAGGGTTTAAGACTTTCTGTTTCAGCATCAGTGATGAGTAAAATGTAGTTTAACACCTTTAACAGAGATATTGCACTCCAATCAATTCATTGTCACTTCATTACATGCGTCCCTGTGTGTTAATGGCAGCTGAGCACTTCTATAAGTGTGTGAGAATAGTAAGTGAGCAGGCAGATGATGTGTGCCACGCCGTGTCCTTATTAGCACCAGGAGTCTTTGGCTAAATTGGGCAACATGTGCCTCAACTTCAACAAGCACCTGCTCTCAAGTACACAGCTGTCATTCAACGGTGTCATCAGCACCCGGAACCTCCCACCACAGGAGAACAATGGAGCTCCGAGTGAGCTTATGATCAGCACCGCATGCATTTCTTCTCACTCATCTCTTATTTTAACCCTATTTGCATCTTCCCTCTGGCTAGGTTCAATTTCCTTTGCTTTTACAAAAAAGTACAGTGGTAGTGATATGGCACATTATATCAGATGTAACACTATGGTAATTTACTTTATACCATAGTAAAATATAATTGTGACTGTTCTATACCATGGAAATTGTTATACCATGGAATTTATGTTATACGATAGTGTTTTACATTGAAAAAAGCATAATTTGTAAAGCTGCTTTTAAATTATATGTATAATGAAAAAAAGTGCCAAACGTGAACTGAAATTACTTAGGTACTTCAAAGAATAACATGGTGCTGTCATCTTAGATGCATCTAAAAACTTTGGTAATAAACTTAACATGGTAATAAAATGGTACTTTACTTTGTACCAGTGTACAGTAAAATCCCCATATTACAATACAACATGGTTCCTGAATTAGTTTTTGCCGAGGGCAGAATTCTGCCAACAATACCAAGCCAAGGGCTAATGACCTATATATATATACAGTAGAGACCAAAAGTTTGGACACACCTTCTCATTCAAAGAGTTTTGTTTATTTTCATGACTATGAAAATTGTAGATTCACTCTGAAGGCATCAAAACTATGAATTAACACATGTGGAATTATATATGGAATTATATACATAACATAAAAGTGTGAAACAACTAAAAATATGTCATATTGTAGGTTCTTCAAAGTAGCCACCTTTTGCTTTGATTACTGCTTTGCACACTCTTGGCATTCTCTTGATGAGCTTCAAGAGGTAGTCACCTGAAATGGTCTTCCAACAGTCTTGAAGGAGTTCCCCGAGAGATGCTTAGCACTTGTTGGCCCTTTTGCCTTCTGTCTGAGGTCCAGCTCACCCCTAAACCATCTCGATTGGGTTCAGGTCCGGTGACTGTGGAGGCCAGGTCATCTGACGCAGCACCCCATCACTCTCCTTCTTGGTCAAATAGCCCTTGATGCCTTCAGTGTGACTCTACAATTTTCATAGTCATGAAAATAAAGAAAACTCCAACACCATGTTGGAACACCATGTTGTCCCAACCATACATGACACGACAAGATAAAAAGTATATTTTCCATGTATTTTTTGTCCTAATTATATTTTCTAATTTTTATTTTTTTTTTTTTCTGCGACGTCGCAGCAGGAACAGCATACAAAATATGACATAATCTCAGTTAATGATTACCGTATTTTTCAAACTATAAATCGCACCTAAGTATAAGTCGCATCAGTCCAAAAATACATCATGACTAGGAAAAAAACATATAGCACTGGACTATACAATAAGTCGCATTTATTTAGAACCAAGAACCAAGAGAAAACATTACCATCTACAGCCGCAAGAGGGCGCTCCATGCTGCTCAGTGCATGCTACAGGAGCATCTTCTTGGTTAATGTCAAATAAATTTTGATAAATAAGTCGCACCTGACTATAAGTCGCAGGACCAGCCAAACTATGAAAAAAAGTGTGACTTATAGTCCGGAAAATACGGTATGTGCTTTATTCAGTGTTAAGTGTATTTTTTGAGAAATTCGAAGTGTGCTACACACAGGTGAGTGGGCCTGTACAAACCACCTTTAGTAACACACTCTCCTCTATGCACAGTAGACACTTTTCACACACACAGCAGTGTGTACATAATCCCAAAAAGACTCATTGTATGCCCAGAAGGCTCGCAAGGAGATCGCAGACTACTTGTCGGCCGGCAAAGATGAGCATGCGAGGATCAGAGTCGAGTGTAATGTGTGTTTGTTTACATGCTCATGCTCTACAAATCATCTTGTACTGTTCCCCAGCCAGCTGCTTGACTTAGGATGTTTTTCTTTGCACATGTACAGTACTATGTGAAGCATTCGTATATTATTTTTTTGTATTATTATTATTTATTTATTTTTAGTTTATGTATAGGCAAGGTAATAGACTATATTTATAGTCAAAATCTGTCAGTAGGTTAGTTGTGTTGGTGCAGTATTTATGAGAAGCATTCAATAATTTGTATTTTTTGTTTATCTATAGATAAACATTTATTTATAGTATATTAGTCAAAATCTGTTAGCAGGTTAGTTGTGCATAGGTTTATAATGTTTTACGTAATTGTTGTATGTCTGTATTTGTGTAGCAGCATGGCCCTGGGACGCACAACATTTCGTTCCACTGTATGTCCACACAAGTAGAGGAACAACAATAAAGCTCAACTGGACTTGAACTAATGTGAGTTTGAATATCATTTTGCGTGATCTTTATAGCCATAGTGAAAGCAACAATAGATATTTTACCTCAGATCTTGAAAATAAATTAGGCTAAGGCAAACTTACGTTAAAACTGTAAACTCAATGCGAATCAATATCTATGACAAAGATGGTTTCACTCACTCAACTCACTCAAAACTGATCAGTCCATTCACATTTGAATCATCTGTTTTCAGTGTCCTCTTTTCTTTACTTAACACTCGCAATGTTTTTGCTGTCACATCGTATCTAAACTGGACGCAACAAAGCATTGCAAATTATTTCAACTATATGTCAGCACGTCATAAATATAACATGTCAGCAAATTTCTGTCGTGGATTTGCCGCGCTGTGCTGCACCGCATCCAGTGTAGACAGCATCACTTATTATAATAAGTTGTACTGTATTTTGTTGCATCGCGCCGCACCGCTTGCATCCAGTGCAGACACAATGTAAGTTAATGTCACTTTCTGATGCTGTGTTTGAATTTTCATGCCACATTATTTGAATGTGGCATAATATTGAGAAGCCCTGGTATACAGTTTTTACCAGTATAGTATAGGGCTGCCCTCAAAGGATTTGGTCAATAAGTAGTTGTACATTTGAAACATTAATCGACTAATCGCACTTTTGTTAATAAATGATGCCATTATAATTAACATTTTAATAATTTGATAAATTAGTGCTTTCTGTGTTCTTGGTTTAAGAAATGAACTTGGCGACACTTACTTTTCATCTCCGCAGTAGTGATTCACCTTGTAAAGATATACACTGAATTTTGCTCTCAGGTTCACAGACTAAGACGGTAGAAGGCACATCCTGTTTGCTTTCATTATTTTACAAAAGCGTGTTTTGTTGTATTTGTGAGTGCACACAAATAAACGTTGAGTCTTTACTACTCTTAACTGAATGCCCAAAAATGATGGTGTAGCCTATTTTAAGAGCAAGTAAGCACACCAACGCCTCCTTCTGTCCTGCAGTAATCACATAAAAGCGCACATGTCTCTAGAATAAAATTTGATTGAGCAGCCATGTAAAGTTGCTACAAAAAAACTTGTCCAAAACATAGTTCACACCATTGGTAGTTTGCTATTCATACACCATAGTTATGGATAATACAATTAATATTCCATTGTATTCATGGCCAAGTTACTTCAAAAGAATACCATGGTTATACAATCATGGGACTGTCCAAAAGCTATTTTAAACATACCATGGTATTTATTTCCTAGGCACTTCAAGAGAATATGTTTTTATCCAAAGTTACTTGCAAATGAGGAGTTATGAGGGTATATATATATATATATATATATATATATATATATATATATATATATATATATATATATATATAGCAAAAAGTGTTAATTTCCACCCGCAGTCCCTTGATAGATGTTACATTTACAAAAGTTCATAAAATATATACAGTATTATACATGTAAACATTACTTCACTCACATCATAAAATAAAATAAAAATAAATAAATAAATAAAGTGCTACAAACCAGTGGTTTCTTTCTCTCTTCACCATGTAAAGAGTTTCATTATATGTTTGAGTAAACTATGTGGAGTAGAATCGGGAGTGGCTTTTGACAGATGGCATATGGAGTGTTTGTATGTATATAGGAGGAGGAGACAGGCTTGTTTTAAAATAGACCATAGCCCTGAGCGGGATTACATTAACCAGATCAGATCAGTACTTCCATGTGAAAGCAGCGGATGTCACTGTGCCAGGACCCCACTGCCCTCTGCAGCTTATAAACACACATGCGTGCACACACAAACACACTCTTTACAGAATTACAGTAAAGATTCTGCAGAGTATTGTTTTCAAACATCAAGTTACATACAACAAGCCATGAGCTAAGGAGGAAGAACCGAACATACTACTATACTAATTGCTATAAACTATATCTATACTGTGCACAACAATAATAGATATTTTTCTAGTTAACTTTTTTTTTTAATATTCATTATATATTTAATAGAAAGGTGAAGCATACAACCAGAGCAAAATGCATGGGCTAATTTCCTACAATACAATGCACATGTACAGTACATTTCCATTAATTTTGGCAAAAGAAAAGATATGTTCACCCAAAAATAAAAATTCTGTCATTATTACTTACCATTATGTCATTCCAAGCCTGCATGATATCCAAAACTGCATTATATCCATACAATGGTAACCAGAACTGTTTATTTACCAACATTCTTCAAAATATCTTTGGGTGTGTGTGTGTGTGTGTGTGTGTGTGTGTGTGTGTGTGTGTGTGTGTGTGTGTGCGTGTGCGTGTGTGTGCGTGCGTGTGCGTGCGTGCGCGTGCGTGTGTGTGTGTGTGTGTGTGTGTGTGTGTGTGTTTTCTGCATAAGAAAGAAAGTTAATTTGGAAGAAAATCAGGCTGAGTAAATGATGGCATGAATCAAAGGATAAAAAAATGTTGAACTAAAAACTTAATGTTCCGCCTACTGTTGACTATTTGTCTAAGTACCTGTTTGTTGTTTAAATATCTGAACTCATCCCTGTTTTTCTCTATTTTTCTTTCGCACTCGCTCTTCTGAACACATTCTGTCTAAAACAGCGTGACCTCCATTTCCCCGTCTGGCTTGCGGGGTTTGCACAGCCCTCTGCCATATTGCTTTTAAACGAGTTCTGATAAACAAACAATTACAAGAGAGGATGACTTATCTGCCTCAATGGCTTCACTATGGGGAAGCATTTAATTTAAGATTTCACAGTCCCCTAGAAGAGAGGACAGGGGCCAAACAAGACATTCATTCACTTTCCCAAACCCTCTAGGAACACACAGACTCGACAAGATGTATATACAAACAGAAACGTTATGCACATTCAAACTGAGGGGGAATGTGCAGTTTGTTCAGTTTTTAAGTTACACAATAATAATAATAATAATAATAAAACACTATTGGCTACAGGCTAGAAAAATCCATGAATACTTGACAAGCAGCAGAAGAAAATGATTCTACAAAGCAAACAGAAGAAAATGATAATACAAAATATTCTGCACTCCCTCCGAACCTCAGTCTTTTGTATTTATGACATTTAATAGTTCTTCTAAGTTGTAACTGCAGTGAGCATTAATCTTTGTCACACGATTTATAGGTTATGGTAGCTTGACCACATAGTAAATTAAAATATAGGTCAATTTGTGGCCTCCTTTATCCATTAAGTTTTAATGGCCATAACAATAATACTACATTAATGGATGAGCATGCAGACGGGAATACGAGGCCTGACAAGTGGACCAGATCAATAGATTTCAGGGTGAGTGGTGAGGCACGGTCAAGCCGAAATTGAGTCTGAATGCTCAGGGGCTGCTGTGCAGTAATCACACTGCTGGGGGCCCGATACTCCAATGGACTCCACTGGAATGGGCTTCATAAAGACAGGATGGGTAGGTGGAAGGAATCTGTTTAACTGCAGCTGGACCTCCAGAAATGTGTCATGAAGAGTAGGGTTAGCAAAAATATGTTCACAGATTCCATCACATTTTGAATAAATGCTCAAAAACTCATCATCAGACTGATCAGTAATTTAATCTACAGACAAAAATATAACCCTTTACAATAAGGTTTAATTTGTTAATGTTTGCATTAGGTAACTAAAATTTTTTGTTTTTTTTCTAATCTACGTATATACACACACGCACTCACCGGCCACTTTATTAGGTACACCTGTTCAATTGTTTGGTAACACAAATTGCTAATCAGCCAATCACATGGCAGCAGTTCAAAAAGAGCATCAGAGATCACAGGAGAATGGACAGATTGGTTAGAGATGATAGAAAGGCAACAGTAACTCAAATAACCACTCGTTACAACCAAGGTATGCAGAATACCATCTCTGAATGCACAATAAGTCGAACCCTTAAGAAGATTGTCTACAGCAGCAGAAAACCACACTGGGTGCCACTCCTGTCATCTAAGAACAGGAAACAGAGGCTACAATTCGTACAGGCTCACCAAAATTGGACAATAGAAGATTGGAAAAATATTGCCTGGTCTGATGAGTCTCAATTTCTGCTGCGACATTCATATGGTAGGGTCAGAATTTGGTGTAAAGAACATGAAAGCATGGATCCATCTTGCCTCAGTCATTCAGCCTGGTGGTGGTGGTGTAATGGTGTTGGGGATATTTTCTTGGCACACTTTGGGCCCCTTTGTACCAATTGAGCATTGTTTAAACACCACAGCCTACCTGAGTACTGTTGCTGACCATGTCCATCCCTTTATGACTACATTGTTGAGCTTTATGACACCATGTCACAAAGCTCAAATCATATCATGTTTCTTGAACAGAACAATGAGTTCACTTTACTCAAATGGCCTCCACAGTCACCAGATCTCAGTGCAACAGAGTGTGATGCTATCATGTCAGTATGGACCAGAACATTTCTGAGGAATGTTTCCAACACCTTGTTGAATCTATGTCACGAAGAATTAAGGCAGCTCTGAAGGCAAAAGGGGGTCCAACCCAGCACCAGCGAGGTCTATAAAAAGGGTCTATCAAAGTCTAATTAAGTGGCCAGTGAGTGTATATATAAAGTATATGTATACCTGGGTACACTTTTTAGCGAGACACAATATACAGTACGTACCAATAAGTACATATCACTGCAGTTTCCGAAATAAATGAACACTAGAGACACGTTTTATTCCTTTTCACACAAATTTACAATGCTTTGATTAATAAAGCATAATTTCCACACAGTTACTTGAAGAATATCATGTTATGACTTCAAAACAATTCAAGTATGCTGAGAGATTTGAAAACTGATGCTTTTGAATGTTAGCTTCGCACATGTCCATCTTCATATCTATGGGTTTTCATAGGCAGTCGACTTAGTCTGTTACCTTCGGTTGGGTTTGGTGTAGGGTACATTTTCAACACGATAGAGTATTAACTCTTAGCGACAGATCCAACAATGCAACATACATGCTTTTAGAGGTTGGCACAAAAAAAGGTGTGATGGGGGGTTATAATCCATCAGTGTCTTGAGTTGAGTTCTCAGAGAATACATAAACCAATACAAAAACATGTAACATGAAGTTGAAAAAACAAATTAATAAAAAAGGGTCAAATGCATACATGTAAGTATTACAACAATGCAGCATTCAGTAATTGCTTGTGTTTTACTATATATTATTTCATGCAGTATTTTAATTGTACATATTTACAGTATAAAACATTATCCAAATATTTTGTACTGAACAAAGACAAGAGAAGAAAATACAAGAGATGCAGAGGTCAGAAATGGTTGCATTAAGCAATGAAGAGAAAGTGCTTAAAACCTCCATCTCTGTTGTCAGCTACTACTACTAGTTCATACAAGTTAATGTAAGCTATTGTATTAAATTGAAAAAAAATTAGGAGACGCTTTTATCCAAAGTGATTACAGTGCATTCAGGCTAACATTTTTACCTAACCTGTGTTTCCTGGGAATCAAAGTCACTACCTTTTGTGGTGCTAACACAATGCTCTACCACTGAGCCACAGGAACACTAATTAATTAATATTACATTACTATCAATATTACATTAATATTAGTTATTACATCGACTTTTGTGACATACTTTATTGTAATGTGTTTGTAAACAATCGTGCTGAGTGAAAAACTTTTTTTTAATTACATTTTATTAAAATGTATTCAATTCATATAAAACATTTGTAAATTATTTTATTATGACTAATATGACTACTTTTCAGCGTAACCTACACTCACTCTCAACCTCCCTGGCTATCTGTTATGGTTTCATATTCACTGCCTTCCTTTGAACAGTTATCATCTCTTGATGTCAACAGTGCTATTGACACTTTCTGCTCCACTCTAATGTATTGTTTAGACACTGTCTTCCCCTTGTCCACTTGATTCTACTGGTGTTTTTCCCTCAACATTTAAACAGTCTCATGTAACCCTACTTCTTAAGAAACCCACTCTAATCAAACTCTTATACAGAACTACAGACCATTTTGCCTTCTACCTTTTATTGCAAAAACACTTGAACGAGTTATGTTTAACCAAGCCTCTGTCTTTCTCACACAGAATAACCTCCTGGACAGCAACCAATATGGTTTCAGAAGTCCACATTTAACTGAGACTGCCTTGCTCTCTGTTGTTGAAGCCCTAATACTGGCAAGAGCAGCTTCCAAATTTTCTATAAGTATTTTGCTGGACCTGTCCGCTGCTTTTAATATGGAGAACCACCAGATTCCTATTGGAAAATGGCATCTCAGGATCCCCTCATCAGTGGCTGAGTCTTACCTATCAGATAGGTCCTTTAAGGTATCTTGGAGAGGTAAGGTGTCCGAGTCACAACATCTAGCTACTGGGTACTACAAATTAAGATATTTTTGATGAAATCGGAGAGCTACCTGACCTTCCATAGACTGAAATGTTCCCAGGGCCAGAAACGCAGTAAATATATATACTGGTAAAACAGTCCATGTGACATCAATGGCTCAATTTCAGTTTTGCGATGCTATGAGAATATTTTTTTTTTTTTGGACAAAGAAAACAAAAATAAAATAATTTACTCAACCATTCTTCTCCTCCGAGTTATGTCTTCCTCCATTTTAGAATGTATAACAATGCATATGCATGATTTCCCCTAGGCATAAACAATGATTATTACACAATTTATGTTCATGCACGCTTTTCCCCCGGAACATTTTAGTCTGTGGAGGGTCAAGTAGCTCTCCGATTTCATCAAAAATATCTTAATTTGTGTTCCAAAGATGAACTAAGGTCTTATGGGTTTAGAACGACATGAGAGTGAGTAATTAAAGGCATAATTTTCATTTTGGGGTGAACTAAGCCTTTAAATTCAGAGTCAAGGAAGCCACAACCCCTCTGTGCTCTTCTTAAAATCTTCTTTAATCTTATACTATAGTTTTTTTTTTTTTTCAGGAGTTTTACTGTCACAGTAACGCCAGGCTCCTCAACCACTCAGCACACTCAATCACCAGAATACTGCAAAAATCTGCAAGTTCACAGCACTATAAGAGCACAAACTTCCCTCTGCAACATTGATGTCTGGTCTCTCTTGAGGATTAACGACTCAACTCTGTGAACTCTTATATTCTGTGATCTCTATTCCAAGCTCCACGATCTTCCTCATCTCCACTTTTATCTACAACATCAGCAAACAATCTCCTTACCTGCTTCACTTAACTGAAATCAGCTCCTGGAAACATCATCTCCATTTGATATCTCTGTGTGTGTTCGCATCTACCTGGTTAAACGAGACTACAATGGTAATTTTTGTTGTCTCCACCATTAAAGACTTTATATTTGCCATAACTCACCTGCTATAATCCATTTTATCATCTCTGTCAATAATTATGCATGTTTGGTTCTAAACTGTCAGTCTCTTGAGTATGGTATTCCATTACAATAACACTGAGAACAACCACATAAAATAAAATAAAGTATATATATATATATATATATATATATATATATATATATATATATATATATATATATATATATATATATATATGTTATAATGTTAAGTTATTATTATTATTATTTATTTATTTTTTTTGCTTTTCCAATCAGATGGCTTCTTGGCTTCTATAGCTCCAGTGACCTCACAAGATAATAACGTGTCAGGCACAGAATTTAGGTCATATCTAGATGGTAAACTTTGTTACAAGCTGGACGTATGTTCAATAATTGTGTTAAGCATCTTGGACTTGCTTGATAAAACCCAAAATTATCATATGCATATAAACAACAAAACAATTTTACATGAGACAAATGGCACAGCAGGATGACATCTTGCATCAATGGAAATGTCATTTTTATGTCACAACACTAAACACAAAGGATTCATATTGCTCAGATGGTTTGAAAAAATCTTCATGCTTATGCACACACATGCCCTTATATAGAGTAACATCTCTGCCCCCGGCCTGTCCTTTTGTCCTGCTATTTTATTGTCCCGGATCCCCCTTGCGTCTGGTTACCCCCGAAGCATCTGCTGAGGCTGAGCCTATTGTCCCATGCTGTGTCACACAAACAGAGCTCAATTAGGAACCGTACTCTCTACAGCAACACCAGCACCTGCCACACACGTCCATCACTTTGAAGGCTCTGTAGCCAAAGCCCTCTTCAAATACACTGCACTAAAAATAGCATTGGTGGTTTTTACTGTGCCTGTAATGGTAGAAAGCTTGTAGCATTAATTGTTAAACACTGTATTTGTGAATGTGTACACCTCCAGAAGGCCGAAAGCCACTTAAGACAGAGTTTTGATACTCGATATGATGAATGAATGCGCCAGTAGTTACTGACGAAAAAAGTATGTGTAAGTTTGACATGCGGTGGATATTTTCTTGGGACGCCTATACACTATACACCATGTTTTATATATATATATATATATATATATATATATATATATATATATATATATATATATATATATATATATATATATATATATGAAATATATGAAAAGAGACTATTCCTCAAGACTATAAATTGGGACAAAAATCTGGGAAAATTCATGTAGTGTATTTCAACTTTTAGTGAAAACTGCTCCTCTGTTGAGTTCACATGGAATGGTGGATGCATACATTTAAAGGAAAAATCTAATGCAAATAGTCAAACAGACCCTAAAAAGTGGGCCCACTAATGTCCTCCACGGAACAGCCTACTTATAAGCCATAAAGAGGACCCACTTATAAAATATTTGTTAAGGTGTTTTTAGTGATGGTCCTTGTTTACAACATATCCTAACTAGACATGCTGCTGCAACACATGATAAAAGGTGTATTTTTCATACTAACCAGCCATGACAGCAATACTCAACAATAATCAGTGGATTCTGTTTTAGAAAAAAATATACATAGTATTATTAAGAACATACAACTTGACAATGATAATTTCAGGTACCAATAATATGATTTATTAAATGTAAAAATTGTCTAAAGTTTGAATTAAGACTTAAAAGTTTGAATATCCATCTGCATGACCATAGTTGAAGCCTCAATGAAAAATGTATCTCAGATCTTAAAAATAAACTGTGAACTCAGTGTAAACAAACAAGCATATTTCATGACAGATTGTTTTATTCACTTAGTATGTATTTCTAAAAATGTTAAAATGTAATATTTATGAATGTTTATGAATTAGACTATGTAGCTCATCCATTTCATTGCGAGTGCAGTGTGCTTACAGAAAGACTCTACTCACACACTCTTCTGATGTGGACAGACAAATTACTTGTCACTGGAACCATATAGCATAGCATCTGGTTAGGACACAGTTTCAGAGTAGCACTTACTATGCTAAAAGAAGATGGAAAATTGGAAATCTTTTTTTTTTTTTTTTTTGCTTATGCCCATCATGACATCTCACCATGGAGTTGACTCCATGAAGCAATACAAATCTAGAAACCACATTTATATTGGGTTTGTAAGTAAACTGATTTGCTACTTCAAAGTATCTCCAGTTCCGATTTTCATGAAAAAAAAAAAAAAAAATAGACATATAAGCATATTATTTATCACATTAAAATGTGGATGCCACTTATGAATGCAAAATAAAATATGAACACTGTCATAAACCTGTCATAAACACAGACACATTCAGGTACAAAATATTTTATAAAAAAAAGAGAAAAAGAAATGTTCCCGCATGCATTGCACTACCATTCATTCATCTTGTAATAAATCATCATCTTCATCTTGTCTTGTCAAGGTGCATTTACTTGCGAGGTCAAAATTTTTGCAGTAAGATGCAGTACACATAGGCCCTCAATGTTGACCTCTGACCTTCAGCTACTTCCACATGTCAGGGTGCTATGAATAGTGCCATTAAAGTGTAAACGGGCTGCCCTGGGCTTCAGTGAAACCACTGACCTCATTAACTGGCACCATCAAATATCTATTTAAGCTTGTTTCACTGGGCCTTTTCAAATGCAACATTAACAATGAAATACAAGGACATACTCAACAGATGTGCTTCAAAATTTTACGGTTATTTCAGTGGTTGAGTGGTCAGGTTGTAAAAGGCATGAAAAAGGTAAAGTGACATCAAAGAGCTTCAAGCATCCACATCAAAGAGTAAAAGACTTTAAAGCATCAAGGATTGTGTCATGTCTTTATAACACTATTTAACATAACAGTTCACAAAGAGTACATGAATACAAAACACAATATTGTGGTGAATTGTAGTAAATTAAATTAAATAAAACTTGGATTTTAGAATCTAGTTTTTAAATGTATTAGAATAGTTATAGAAAAACTAAACTATTTATTTAAACATTTTAGTTGTGATTGTAAAGACAGGCATCCTTACTGCTATTGCCCAAATGGGTTGATGGGTGGGCGGGTTGGTATGTTGGTGGGTGGGTTTGTTGGTTGATTGGTGGGTTTGTTGGTTGGTTGGTGGGTTTGTTGGTTGGTTGGTTGGTTTTTTACATCATATATTTAGCATATATTTAAAATTGGCCACAAATTTTCGTTTGAACCTCAGATGTAACTTTTGACACTGTTTATCCAATATGCATTCTTAGTATGTGAAAAACAGTATATAAACAGAGTAGTAAATCTGAATTCACACTTTTTCATAAAAGAACAGATTACTTGATACTTCTGGCAAGACTCTTAATGTGCATTCATTGGACACCTTGGCTGAGTTTTCAACATTGTTAAGGGAAAGGATGAAGCTGATTGGTTAGTTCTTGTCACATGACCCGCGGTGCGCTTGCAGCATTCTGAAAAGTTGAGATGTTTTTAACTCAATGCGGTGCGGACCCGCCTGGGAAAAACGGGCGCGTCTCACCGCGTGCGCGTCGCGACCGCGTCGCTTCCATTATGAGCGCGCATGCCGCGCGCCTACATTGGAAATAATGACGCGACATGTGAACTGCCCCTTACTATTCCATGAGGCCAAGGGAGAGGATTTGTGAATTGCAGTGAAGTGACAACTGATGATTGAAAACATCTGAAAACAAAACTGAAAAACTGAAAACAAATGATGAATGTAGTATGTCTGGATTACATTCATCCCACATGCAGTTTTGCTAATGTGCAGAAAGGAAAAGTTCTATGTAATTATTTGTTTACTGGTCAATGATAAAGTGACTATTAGCTAAATATGTAAAGGATATGCAGATGAGAAATTGAAATCTTCTATAACCCTGATCATTAATTTTTCAAAAAATGCTGCTGCTACCAAAGTCAGCAGAAGTTAAATAAAGAAAATGATAAAACAAATAAATAAAGGTACAATTTTTGAGTTCATGGTGAGCCTGTGCCTCTGGAATGATTAAAGGCCAAAACACCCATGCCAAGCATTACTCATATGCTACTATACATAAAAAAAATATACAAATAAAAAATAATTAAATAAATAATAATTATATTTTCAATTTACTTCTATTTTTATTAGAAATTTCACAACATCATGTTGGCCACATCAGCATGACTAAAAGAGTTCTGTAGACTGTATTGGATTAATATTGTAACATTATTAGAGTCATGAATCCATGTAATAGCTGAATCCACTATCTGGTGCTGACCATCAGATTGTGTTTTTAACCATCATAAGCATAGACTCTTATGAAATAGCAATTTTCTCATCACTGGCAACACTACCCTTAATCTGCTCACAAACTTCTTGGCTTAAGAACTGCAGCTAATTAACCTCACACAAAACAGGAATGCATTTAAATATTGATTGTCACACACACATTCTGCTCAACCACAACGCACAAGTATTATGTGTGTGTGCGTGAGTATTATTATGAATATTTTAGGAGCACATTTAATACGGTGAAGCCACACAGCCTCAGAGAGGGATTTGAGCACACTCATCAGCTAATGACCCTGGGCACTTCCAGCAAACCTCTTCATATTTTAAAGAAAGTCGATAACGCAAGCAGCCCAGTCAGCAGCATTAAGATTCATACAGACGCCGCGGGACCTCAAAAAAATTAATAACACGCGTGCCTAACAATCCATCCTGTGATTTAGAGCAGGACTGAACCCCTCTGCTCAAGATGCAACGTGGTAATGAAAACACATCCAATATGAATTCTGAACACGCACAATTTCAGCACTTTACTTTCACACATGGAAAAAAACAAACAACATAGTCTCTTTTCTAAACTATGCTAGTCAGTTGAAAAAAGCTTTTGATTTGGTCTGTCTGTGATTTGTTTAAAGTTAAATAAATTACCTTTTTATAAAAAAAAAAGTATGTTGAGGGATTCCTGGCTTGTTCACCATTTTGTTGTGCAAATATTTGCACTGATTTAATTGCTTATCCTGCAAAGTCAGTGTCAGTCAGTTGATAAAAACAAGGAAATAATTTAAAATTTGACACACTGGAAGAGATACTCAACCCATATCTACCACATTTCACATTCATGAGGACATCACTAAATCGCTTAAACAAATGAAAAATAATCAGTTATCAGTTTTGTAATAGACCATTAAAGTCTGTTATCAAGCTAGTCATTAATGTGCATGAAGGAAATGCTGAAGTGCAACCCCTGAAACAAAAACACATAAAGAAAATGAAAAAAGGTGGAGCTCTCTTTCTTTCTTTCTAACTTATCTCCTATTTAAAGTTTGCCCTCAGTCACAGCATCATCTCTACACCAAAGCTGGGCCGCCCTCCCAGAGAGGCTAGATAACATATGGTGCTGTCTCTCAACACAGAGTAGTGTGACAGTCTCACATAAAGAGAGAGAGAGAGAGAGAGAGAGAGAGAGAGAGAGAGAGAGAGACAGAAGTGCCTGGCTGTGAGAGGTAAGGGAAGGGGAAATAAGAAACTGCTGTAAAAGGAAGTGTGGCTTTGGTGATTTATTCATTCAACTCATGGCCACATCCCAGCACTCGACTTCATCCTGATAGAAGTTAATGCATCTTTAGTCTCACAGAGCAAGACTTTTGACCATTGGCATAAACTTCAAATTGTTAAAAAAAAAAAAAAAACACTGCCATTTACACCAAGGATGCTAACTATTTTGATAATGATAACTATAAAGTTTTAATAACAGCTCTAATTAAATGAGACCAGGGAAGTCCATACTACAACTGCAATGATAACAGCAAAGAGAAACAACATAATTGGAAGCATTTTCAGATTTTTTATTTATTTTTTTATCTGAAATCAAATCTCTCACAATGATTTTTCAAAGATTTGATTCCATGAACTTTACTTTGTAAAATCCATTGGATATTGTAGATCATTATTAAAAGTACTTACTATAGCATTCTTGGAACTTGTAAACATGACTTTAATTCCTGGCAGACTAATTAAACCTGTGATTTGTAGAATCTGGATAAAGCTAGCCAAACAAACTGAGCTTTTTATTTTTATTTTTTTGAGATTTTTTTTTTTTTTTTTTTCGTAGTATGCATTAAACTTTCTTACAAGTTCCTGCTCTTGTTGTGAACATTGCATTATATCATAATAAAAAGGCATTAATTTACCCATATAATTTGTCAAGAACTCTGCAACAGTGAGAATTATGTTCTCTTCCACCTTGTTTTTTGACCACATGTTATTTGACTGGATGAGAATTAAATCACCTCTGATCATGTCGTTGACACATGGTTGCCATGAAGAGATATTAGCCAAATCTACAAACCAGTGATTGTGCATGACAAATTGTCATTTATTTTCATGCACAAGCTTGGCATGTGGTCCCAGGATCAGAACCGCCTGTGCTTTGCCATTCTCCAAAAGCTAATGAAGTACGGACATCTGATTATCTGATGTGATGTGTAAAAACAGCCCCCAAAAAACTATCCGTACAATATATTAAAACAAACCTCTAGCAGCTTTTTGATGTGACCTGCAGAACTAGTGCAGTTCTAAAGAGGACATGCTGCTGGGAAGTTGGATTGGGAAAGCCCTGATTGTCTCTCCTGTATTGTCATTTACGTTGCCTTGAAAGAAAGCAAAGAGAAAACAGAGTGGATCAATAACTCATTAGAAGGAGACTATCAGTAAACTGGAGTGCCATGAGGACAGTAATGGCCAGCAGAGACTGACTGTGAAATACCACTGCAGGGCAGAGCAAACAGGCCATTCTGTATTTCAAGTACTGGTCCTAAGCAAAAATAGACATTTGCAATGAATATGATTAGTGGTTCCGTATGAGGTTCCTTATACTTAGGTCAAATCCTTAACCAGGCATATTAAACTTCAGCACAAAATATGATTTCTCTCACACAATTTTGTCATATAGACATTAGTCCTCAAATCATGTGTTCATCTATAATGCTATAATGTTTCTAAGCAGTCGGACCATTACCACCACCGGGTCAAACCTTTTATAGTAATATAGTATTATTCTAATAATTGCATCGAATCAAATTGCTTTTGCATTTCTTGCAATAAATCTGTGGCAACAAACACAATCACAAGCCACAGTCACAAAAACATGAATAAAACAGTGAATTTGACATCTTATCCTAAGGCATTAACTTGTTACAGTGGTAAACAGCTGCTGCTAGAACTTACAGTAGTACTAACATGGACGATATAAACATACCAGGACTCAGACCCAGAAGTACTCTGAGCAAAGAAACAAAGGGGACTGGGCAAGGAGGGTGAAATCAAACCTGTATTTGGACAAATTGTGGAAAACAGCACTAGAACACAATATTTTGAGGGTGGGCAAAGAAAATCATTGCAAATTTATCAAGATTCTAGCAGTAGTTTTTCACAGGCTAGCACCACTCATATTTTGGTCAGAAAATGTGTTTCAAGTTCTTAAATTTCTGTTTTTAAACTGTATTGAAATCGAGTGATGATTTGAGCCACAGCCTGATTGAGAAATTTTCTGAAATTCTGTCTTGCTGCATCAGTTGAACACCAGCATAGGGCCACATATGTGCATCTCACACTCTGCTCCCAGTGGGCAAAGGCTTTGGGCACCGATACTGTCCACACATCTGCTTAGCTGGCAATAGTGCCAGGTTCCACTTTCATTGCCATGGCTATTGGGGAAGCCCTGCCCCTTCCTCTCCATTTTGGCTGGCTAATGCAGATATTGTTAGAGGTCTGCTTCACCGTAAAGTTAAGGTTCAAGATTTTAGACTAATAACATTGCATTGAGGGACTACTCCATAGAATGCTATTAAAATTAATCTTCCTTGTTGATTTTTTGTGTTATGTATGGTTAATGTTACTTTCTCTTTTTCAAATTAACATTCAGTTGTAATCCACAAATAACACATTTACCATCCATGCTAGAACATCACAAACACCAAAATGTCAAACCATGCCAGCACAGTTTCACTGTTTTCAAAGCAAAATAACGCCAGTCTATGGGTCCTGAAGGTCAGCCCTGTTCCTGACATATGCTCTGGGAAGAGGGTAGACTAGAGTCGGGTCCAGTGTCATGTCTGCAGTGTGCTTTTCCCTGTCCCGTTTGGTGAGGATCGCTTATCCTCCTACAGCTGCACATATGCTCAGGACATGGAACAGTTGGACATGGCCGTGGGCTAAACTGGGTCAGGCTGGCACAGATGGAGCCAAACTCCCAGTGGGTCACCAGAAGCTGAACAAAAAAAGAGAACCGTTGTCTTTGAATCTTGACATTTATAATCTGTCTCCATTGAAAATTACCTAAAATACAAAACCTGTAAAGAAAATTCTATCCAATCTGGGTTACATGGCTCTGTAGATGTCAGGGCTTAGAACATAACAGATGTCTAGTTCACTTAAAAAAAATAAAGCCTTACATGTTTTTTGTCAGAAGTGCTGCTAGTTGTTACCTTAGCTGCTCCACTCTGATGTAAGTACAGCCTCCCTGCCCCTCTTTAAAAAAAAAAGCTTGTTGTTTGTTGTTTTATTAAAAGGCTGCAATGTCTGAGATCCTGTGGAGGTTTTGACAATTTTTAAAGAACATGACAGTTACCCCTAGAGATACCAAATGAGGAAATTAGGAAAGCTTGTAACTGCCTTAGAGTGCTGATATGTGGTGAACTGCAGTCATGGGGAAAATCCTAGCAAATCAAACATGGGAAGACCTCATGGTACGTTTTAAGTATCTGTCCAGTCAAAACCACACATTTTGGCACCAATAGAGAGCAGCATTAGGGAAGCAGTGAATTTGGTTTTTCCTATTCAATGCAACCAATGTTACAGAATAAATGTGGAACATAATAGGGCCCAGTAGAGAACCATGGGGAACTCATATGGCATAATCCAGTAAAGAGGACTTTTCTTTTATAAATTATAGTCAACAAATTATTTAAAGCTTTTAAAATAATACAAGAAATCTTCTCATTTTTTAATGGCATGTTGAAAAAGAATAGACAAAAAAAAAAAAGTTTCCTGGAGATTCTTGTATAACAGAGTACTAAGATTTCCATGTGATAATGTTGTGAACTTCCTCCAGAGACCAGATGCCCAGCTTTGAAAAAGTAAGCCCAGATGCAGTTTTCATCCTGTATACAAATTGTCCAAGTATTCGAAACATTTGTTTGTGTGCCATGAGTCTAGCATGTGTTTACACAACTGTATCTCTTGGAAAGAAGTCAAGTTTGCAGCTGCAGTACAAAATAATTCATTGCCTGCTCCGCGTCCAGGAGAAGCCACAGGTAGTTGATGAAGTGTCAGTGCCAAGAATCCCAACTGGCATAGACAAAGCGCAGCTGCTGAAAGTCAACGCAGCCAGATGCCACCGTCAACGTGCCATGTGTTCTAAGAGGGGCAAGAGGGGGAGAGTGAGGCGCTTGCCAAGGCATTCTCATCTGGTGCCAACCTGACACATGTTTTTGGAACACCCCTTGGTTTCTGTTCCCCATGTAATCTCTGAATCTTTTAGAAAATAATGGGTGTCTCTCTTCTCCCACAGTTTTCAGCAATCCTGGGCCAACCAAATGGGGAGCTGGCGCCCACTGCCGGATGTGATACCTGCTAACAACATGACTGAGAAGGTACCGAGCTGGCAGACAGCCATTGTAGCTACTTGTCAATTATATGCTCACCGATTCACCGGGTCTGCTCAACTGTCAACCTTCGGTCTTCTTTCCAAACCAATCGGATATGTTTGAAGAGCAGGTGGAATTTCAAAATTCATACCAAGAGCACGCTGGGATCCAAGCCTGATTCTGGCAAAAATAAAATTATTGAATTCCTCATGAAACAAGAAGGACGTCCATCAAAACATCTAGATCACATTCAATACAAAGCATCAAGAATCAATTATCTGTTTAAGGCATTTAAAGTCTTAAGGAGAGTGGTCTCGCTTCCAGCTCTTTCTGTGGTGGTGAATGGATTGTTCGTTGACGATACTACTTCTCAGACTGGAGGGGAGATTCTCAGACAAAGCTTTCAGTTTGCAGGAACATGCCATCCCTATTTAACACAGAGGGGTTTTGGGAAGCAAGAATTTTTGAATGAGTGCCATGTTTAAACAATTTTTATTTGAGGCCCACGACTGCCAGCTGGTGGATAAGTGTGCCCGTGCTGTGAGCTAATGCCAAGTTGGCATGATAAAGCTTGGTTGAGAACAGTGTGATGGCAAAATACAGACTTAGATGCCAATACTCACCAACTTTAGTCCATCTGTCTGTCTGCCTCATCCTGTTTTCATTTTTCATTTATTATTTTCATTTATGTCTGTTTATTGACTTTTGTACATTTTTAGACTGTATTGTTGTTATTGCATTGTATATATTTATATATTGTTATCATTCCTAATATAGCTAAATGTTACATGAAAGCTAAGGCCAACAATTCTACTTGATGTCATATATAACATTAAAACAAGATATTCTGTGCTTCATCTTTAATGTTGAGTCTTGTGTTGTAGGTTATGCCTTTTTATTGGCTTATTGAAAACTAGGTATTTTTATCCTTATTTTCATTTATATGCACTGTGTATTCATATTAATCTTTACTTTTGTTTCATTTTTAATTTCCAAGTTTAGACAGATGACAAAGGGTGTGGTCAAGCTCCTGTGCAATTCTACACGATGCTGTCCTTACACACGGTGTCTGTCTGGAATTGCTCTTCAAGTTGGTCTCACTGTAGGGGCAGCAGAAGAGCCCTGAAGTGGCTTCTGGGAAATGTAGAGCAGAGAACATTCACATCATCCAACCTCAAAATCTCTGCAGCTGTAGGGAGAGTGGTACCTGTTTTCTCCAGAGCTTCTGCATATGGAGGGAATGTGGCCATTACGGATCACAGCGGGAGCCACACATACTGCTTCCTCTACAAAAACAGCAAAAGCCTGGCAGGACTCATTACTAAAGCACTCACCTGTCAATCAGGAGACCTGCAGGGCAAGTGTATCTCATTCCTGTGTGCCAATGAAGCATTCTACACTGTGGCGCAGTGGGCGGCCTGGATGTGTGGCGGCACAGCTGTGCCCCTCTACAGGATGCATCCTCCAAGTGAGCTGGAATATGTCATCTCAGACTCCCAGAGCTCACTGCTGGTAGCCGGACAACCTTTCATGGATACCCTTGAGCCCTTGGCCCAGAAACTAGGACTGCCCTGCCTGCAGCTTCCCACCATGTCTAGCCTAGATACTCTACAGTCTGAGGACACACAGATACTGCCAGAGGAGAACATCTCAGACTTGGAAGAGAGGCCAGCCATTGTAATTTACACCAGCGGCACCACAGGCAGGCCAAAAGGAGTGCCTCATACCCACAGCTAGGGGTGATTTCACATAGAGCAGCTGTTACTACACAGAGCCGTTGATAATAGAGAAGATACGCAAATCCACGTCATTTTCAGCGTTTTTTTGGCGCATCTTCTCAGTTAACAACGGCTCTGTGTAGTAACAGCTGCTCTATGTGAAATCACGCACCTGACGGAATTAACGGCTAATTATAGAACCGGCTTTACTGATGAGATGCGCATTAACGATCGGCCGATCGTGATCGGAGCACACCTACCCACAGCAGCATTCTCACAAATAGCTTTTTTTATTATTTTTTGTATTTGTTTTATTTTAAGCTGCTACATGAAATTTTTAGCAACCTTAAATAGTGATGTTGACCATGACCATGCAATTTTTTTATGGATGCTTCTGTTTTGGAAGAAGAGCAAAAACTTGGTTTTTACATTTTTTTTTTTTAAAGAAACAAAATCAGATTTGATGAGCCACATTTTAAACTATTTGGAAATTAAATTTGCTATCAGTTTTCAGCTGCTAAAAGAAGCTTTTAAAATTAAATAAAATAAAATATCATAGCCATGTCTAAGGAACAGGAGATCAATAAAATAGACATATCAAGGCCAAAAAAGATGTACTGTTACATGCCTGATGAAGCTCTATTATTTAACACTATATTTATTTTTATTTTTTATCCAGCATTAAGGGTGATTTGGACACCCTGCTTCAAAGCATGCCTACAATAACACACCCCTTAAAGGGATAAAAATTAAAAAAGGGACATAACATACAGCCAAGTATTGTGACCCATACTCAGTATTCGTCCTCTGCATTTAATCCATCCAAAGTGCACACACACACAGCAGTGGACACACACAGACCGTGAACACACAGTGGGCAGCCATTTATGCTGTGGCGCCCGGGGAGCAGTTGGGGGTTCGGTGCCTTCCTCAAGGGCACCTCAGTTGTGGTATTGCCTGCCTGAGACTCAAACTCACAACCATAGGGTTAGGAGTCAAACTATCTTACCAACAGGCCACGACTTCCAACTAGGCAACTGTTGGTCCGATCCACTTGAAAATTGGTATACATTATCTTTGTCTGATGGGACAGAAGTACCTATGAGGACATTGGGTATCTAAAAAAATATGGCTGCCATTGGCCGAACAATTTTAAACACCTATTTGACGGGGTTAACGGAGGTCTATCGGACCTGAAACTCGATGGGCATGTTTAAGTCATGGCCCTAAAGGTCTGTAAGCATTTTGAAAAAAATCGGCCACTAGGGGCGAAATTGCGTTTTTCAAGTACATAAATGGTTGTATATTGTACAAATTATCATGCAGCAATACAATATGCATACCACATAATAGATCTCCTCACATCGAGCAACTTTGCCTCAAGAACCCATGCTGTCAATCACATAGTTCATGAAATATTCTCAATTATATAAAAAACATACTTTTGCAAACTAGTCCTAGATTTTTTGGTCAATCTCAATGAAACCACTGCAGCGCAATTCTCTGGACTCTCGGGATCAATAATTAAAAAAAAAAATAATAATAATAATAATTTTGTCCTTTGGTTACTTTTAACTGTGTCATTTATAAATAGGCATGGCCAAATAAACCCAAATACCTAAAAAACTTAACCTGATAACTGTCACTCACGTTTTTGAAGATAGACTTGAATGTTAATGATACAAACCTAAATGTTTATATTTCATGACTGAAAACATTTTGTAACATGATTTTGATGTGCCATTTACATGGTAATGCAATGTCTGATTTTAAAATGGGTTTTGAAGGATGAATTTTGAGATTTTATGTTTTCAAGTTATATATAACTTCTGATGATTTCTAAAATGTGATAGAGAAAAAGGCAACGAGGAAGTCTTTTTTTTAAACAAAGGTCAAAGCTCCTTTTGTAATGTAGATTTCTGAGGGTGCACTCTTGTCATAAATTGATCTATTACTTTTCCTACATAATTTTTAACAAAAAATATTGGTATAATATATATTTGGGAGTCTTAGACCTTCCCAACAATATATAGTTTGTCAAGATTAGATTAAATTTGATTGTAATATAGTATAGTCAACGTAGGTGTCCCGTATACAGGACGGGGTGACATTTAACAGGTTAAACATAAACTCAAAACTTTACGAAACTCAGTGGAAATATGTGTCCTAGAACTCTTAACTCTGAACAAGCATGCAAAGTTTCATGAATATCGGACCATAGTTGGTGTTATAACAGTAAAAAAGTACCCTAATACACAATATTAAAATTATTACATAATTAAATTGTTCCAAATAAGTTAATATATTCACACAACTTTGCCTCTGGGAACAATGTTGTCAATAAAACTGTAAATTAAAAATGTATGATTATTTAAAAACAATACTTTCACGAAGTAGTCCAAGGTTTTTTGACAATCAGAACCAAACCAGTGCAGAAATATTCCATGCACACGGTTTCCCAATAATTATGCAAAAGGGCACCAAAACGTTTGAAAGTAGTGGGGCCAATTTTACTACAATAGCTATAACTCTTGAACGGAAGGAGAAATCTTTATCAAACTTGGTAGAAATGTGTATGAGATAAATCTGTGTTGTAATAAAAAATATTTGTGCAGCTTTGCAACTTGGTGGCGCTATAAGATTAAAAAACTGTAACTGGGTAACTGTTTGGTTTGCCAAAAATTTGGTATGCAGTGTCTTTGTCTGAAGGGGCACAAGTGTCTATGAGGACATTTACATATCTCAAAAAACATGGCCGCTATTGGCCAAACAAATTTAAGCACCCATTATACAAGGTTAACGGAAGTTGATCGTAACGAAAGTCTGTGGGCATGTTCAACTCATGGACCTAAAGGTCTGTAAGAATTTTGAAAGAAATTTGCCACTAATGAGTATTTTGGCTCAGTAATCACGTGGTGTTTCACAAATTCGCACAATATGCATATCATTTGATAGATATCCTCATAGTGCAAAACTTTGCCTCAAGAACCATAGCTGTCAATCAAACCGTTCATTAGTCATTCACAAATATGTTAAAAACCCACTTTTGCGAACTAGTACTAGATTTTTCGCCCAATCAGAACCAAACCACTTCAGTAATATTCTCTGGACACTCTAGATCAATAATTATCAAAAAAAAATGTTGAATTTTGTCCTTTTGTTAGCTATAACCGGCATATGAGATCAGACATATGAGAAAATTAAACAAAAGTATGAGATCGGGCATATGAGAAATTGCCATTTATAACCATTAGATGGCAGCGGAAAACCACTAATGGGCTCATTCAGCTAACTTAAACAGTACTGTTGAAAGGTTTTATGAATAAATGCCTAAACAATAAAAAAAAAAAACACTGTTACAACATTTTAAATCTCATTGAGTCAAAGTTTTCCATTTTGTTCATACAGATATATCATTTTTTTTTTGTTTTGTTTTGTTTTTTTACAATTTTGCCAGATTATGATTACAGTGAAACCTGAAAATGACATCTAAACTCTAAAAACTAGTAATCATTTAATTTCACTGTGACTGTCTGTCAGCCTATTCTCCATTTTGGATATGTTTAACTGTCATCCATACATCCAGGTTGGCCGAGACCACCTCAGATGCCTTAAATGCTTTAACCCTGCTAAATGCTGCTGGCAGCTTTAATTATTATTATTATTATTGTATAAATATTTATAAAGGTAATTATTATTATTTATTTTTTTTCAAATTCAATTCAGAATTAAAGTAATATAATAATTAGGTCTTTAAATCCCCGTCATAAACTATGTGTAAAATGAGTTTTTCCACAACTGTAGCTTATTGCATTTTGTTTGTGTGCATTTAAAGGGACAATAAGTAACTTTTTAGGTATTTTATTATCTAAAATCAATATTTTTATTCATAAATATGCCCTCAATGGTGTACAAATACCTATGCCAATGTTTAAACTAATCCTTGTAAATGAAGAATTTATTATCTTTATATACATGGGACGGGTAGGTTGACGGAGGCTTCCATGTAGTTCCGCCATCTTGCAAAACTATAATAGCAGAGAGGGACAAAAAGTACTAAGCCAACGCGTTTCCACATCGCGTTTTCGGTCAGAGCCAGAAACGCAGGTGCAGAGCAGTGAGAGGCGCTTGAAACTGCACCGGCAAGTTTAAAAGTCTGGATTGCATTCTTATTATGGACCATACATATGCCGCGCCACAGGAGAAGAAAACATCGTCGCCAAAACAGTCAAAAATAGAACGTAAAAGGAAACGTTACCGTAGATTACAGAAAACAAGAGTTAATGTCGGGGAAGCTTTTTCTAGGTGGAAAGAGCTAATGCTTGATAAAGATTTCAAAAGAGACGCTGAAGTGGCCAGTTTTCTTCTCGACAGGTAAGTCAGTGTTACAGTCTATATTATAATATTTTTTTTATATCTAACAATGCATATAATTCAGAAAATATAACGAATAAATTAGACATAACTACTAATTACAATATTTCATGTTTTCCACAGTCAGTAATTCATACTGTAACATTCGTTTGTTAGTTGTCATGTTGCAGTTTGTTTGAAATAACACACCTGTTCACCTGAAGGAAAACTCGACGAAGTGCTATTAGAATACATCCTGTCAAAGCTTTTTGGTACATATCGCCTACCGTAGATGCAACGCGCATTTGAAAAAGCAAGGCGCTGGAGAGCAAAATTAGTTTGAATGCAAAATACAATTTCACCACTAGATGGGAGTAATTCCTACTCAGTGTCCCTTTAAGGAATGACTGTGTGATGTATGTTTACCAATTGTGAGGTCATTTTTCATTTTAAATTAAAAATTGTATTGATAATGAATGAAAGTAATTGTTTAATGAAGGCAGTGCTTTCCACAAATATCACAAAAGTTTTGGAAAGAAAAATAATCAATAATGATTTTAAATATATAGACATCCATGTTCAAAGTGATGGTATACTTTCAAAATATACATAATACATGACTGTTAAAATATAGAATGGCAGCTAAAATAATTCTCTTCTGATGTACCACAATCATGCAAAAAAAAAAAAGAAGAAATCAATTGTAATGAGTGTAAGGAAAGACAGTATATATGTAATAGATAGGTTAATTTTAATCAAACCCAAATAACGCACAAAGCAATGTATTATTGTGGTTGAGTGTACATATTTCGACTTTATTCAGGACTGCGTGATTCTGCATGCATGCACCAGCCCAGCTGCAAGTGGTAAATAATCATGTTCATGTCACGGCACAATGAGAACTGAAGAGTTGTTTGTGAGGATCATTCAGTCCATTTTAACTTAAACAGTTAATATTAATTCACTTTGCCGATTTAAAGGTTTTTAGCACAATGGCTTTGGCCTGTTTCTGTGTACCCAATGTGACTTTCCAGTGCTTCATAATTAACGGACCATTAAAACACTCACAAGTACCTGTAGAACAATCTGCTAACATTAAATACCTCAAATTCTCTTTTTCTTGCCTTCTAGGTTCATGGTTTGGTCTCAGAGTGGACATGGAACAGAGATGATATCATCCTTCACATGCAGCCACTTCACTTAAAAGTTATTGAAAATAATTTAATGAGAAATCTAAGTGCATTTCAGCAACCCTACACTTACTCCTAAACCTAACCATACCTCAAACTCTTAAGCAGTAAATGTGGGGATTATTCAGAAGAACATGCAATTACACAGTGAATCCATAGACTTGTAGGTATTTAATGTTAGCAGATTGTTCAAAATGAAGACTAAAAGTATTGTGACACCAATTGTCAAACATTAGTGGATCATTAAATGTGATGAACTACATCTGCTCTGTTAGAACATCTGTGTGAACTGACTGAACTTCATATGTCTGTTCAAAATTGACTGGCTAAAAGTGGCTCAGACAAGTCCTTAGGCCTTGGAAGATAGTTCTGAGAAAGGACATGCATCATTTGTTTACAGATGCCAATTGGTTTGATATTTGTTTATTTAATACTATGACATTCATACATTTTTATTCACAAATACTCTTGAAGCTGCTGCATGCACAACATCTTAACAGGGAACCAAGCTAGAAAAAGACAATGGAAACATGAGGGCTATATATATATATATATATATATATATATATATATATATATATATATATATATATATATATATATATATATATATATATATATATATACACAGTACAAAGAGACTAATGTCCGACAAGGTAAACCAATAATACAAAACAATGAACCAATGAGAGAATGGGGCATGTGACCAAAACTTTTGTAACTAAGTGTTCGTTGTTTTTCACTCTCCAACCCACATCTTTTCCTACGGAGCTGTCCAGAGTGCCGTTGATGATCACGCTGCTTTCAGGACGTGCTGCGCTCTGGGGAACAGTGGTGTGGGAGAGTCAATCACCATGCTCCACCTCGTTCCAGTCCTTCACTGAGGAGTCAAGAAGAGTGTTTGATCGATCCGTTTTGGGATGTGAAGCAGCTCGGAAACTGACAGATCTGCAACAGGGTAATCGTTCAGTTACTGACTATTCCATTGATTTCCGCACCCTAGCAGCAGAGACAAAGTGGAATGAGGAGGCACAGTAGGACAACTTCCTGCATGGGTTGGCTGACCGTGTCCAGGTTGGATTTGCCCACAACTCTGAATAGACTGATCAAGTTGGCGATTAGAGTGGACAGCCGTATGCAACGTTGTGATCAACAAAGACGTGCATGTGCTTACCCAGAGGTGGAGTTCGCTGGTGACACGGTCAGTCCCATTTCAGATCTTGAACCCATGCAGGTGGTCAGAACCCGGCTGACCAGAAAGGAGAGGGATCGTCGACAGACCAATGGCTTATGTTTATACTGTGGAGCGACTGGGCATTTTGTTACAAGCTGTTTGGTAAAAGCCAGAGCCTGTCAGTAGACATGAGGTTATTGACGGGTGGAGTTTCCTTCGAGAAATCCTCTACAGCTACTCTCCTTCTGGTCAGACTACAGTGGGCCAACGCTTTCCATACCTGTCAGGCTTTAGTGTACTCAGGAGCAGAGGGCAGTTTCATTGAAGCTTCACTGGCAGCTCAGTTACTCATTCCGGTGGTCTCACTACCTCAGCCTTTCTCCGTCCAAGCACTCAGCGGGCAGGTTATGTCGTCAGTCACCCAGAGCACCGTACTCATCAAACCCACACCTCCGGTAACCATACAGAGGAGATAAGACTACTGTTAATCAATTCCCCTCTGGCTCCTGTGGTGTTGGGTCATCCCTGGTTGTCACTTCACAATCCCCACATAGACTGGCAACAGAACACTGTTTGTGCTTGGAGGAGTTTTTGTCAAGCATCTTGTTTGGTGACTGCCTGTTCTTCTGTGTTGTGTTCTGTGTTTCAGGAGGAATCCATGGACCTGTCTACCGTGCCCAAGGATTACCTGAACCTGAAAGAAGTGTTCAGTAAGTCTCGTGCTGCCTCTCTTCCTCCGCATCGTCCCTATGACTGTGCCATAGACTTATTGCCAGGTATGTCTACACTTAAGGGCAGATTATACTCTCTTTCCTTTCCAGAAAGGGAGGCCATGGAAAAATATATTTCTGATTCTTTGGCAGCCAAGATCATCTACCCTTTGAATATTTGTTCATGCCATTCAGGCTGTTCAATGCTCCCGTGGTCTTCCAAGCACTCATCAATGACGTGCTGAGAGACATGGTTGATCAGTTCATATATGTTTAGCTGGATGACATATTGATTTTTCTCTGTCTTTCCAGGAACATATTCAGCACGTCAGACGAGTGCTTCAGAGGCTGCTAGAGAATGGGCTTTTTGTCAAGGCAGAGAAAAGCTTGTTTCATGCACCATCAGTTCCGTTCTTGGGGTTCATTGTGTCTTCCGAGGGAGTGCGCATAGATCCCAACAAGATTCAGGCTGTGGTGGATTGGCCAACCCCGGACTCCCTTAAGGCCCTACAGAAGTTTCTGGGCTTTGGCAATTTTTACCTGCATTTTATTCGCAATTACAGCCAGCTGGCCACTCCTCTGACTGCCTTGACCTCCACCAGGGTGACGTTCAGGTAGTCTAGTGCAGCCGAAGCTGCATTTTCCAACAGAAAAAGCCGCTTTGTTTCCGCTCCCATTCTGGTGACCCCTGATTCCTCACGTGGAGGTCGATGCTTCAGAGGTGGGGGCTGGAGCAGTTCTCTCCCAGCATTCTTCCATGGACGGTAAGGTGCACCCTTGCACTTATTTTTCCCATCATTTGACTCCCACCAAATGCAATTACGATATTGATAACAGAGAACTGTTGGCAGTTAAGTTGGCCTTGGAACAGTGGCGTCATTGGTTAGATGGGTCGGGGGTACCTTTTATCGTCTGGACTGATCACAAGAACCTAGAGTACATTAGATCCGCTTGAACTCTAGGCAGGCTCGGTGGTCCCTTTTTCCAGCCGTTTAGATTTTTCCATCTCGTACCACCTGGGCTCCAAAAGGTGGTCTCGTATTTTTGATCGTTCTGAGCATCCGTCTTCTCCCAGTTCCATCATACCGAAGAGACTGGTCATCTCTGCGGACATCTGGGAGATGGAGTCAAAGGTCCTTAGTGCCTTACAAGGAAAAACGCCTCCGCCCAGTTGTCCACCAAGTCGCTTATTTGTGTCTGAGAACTTGTGGCTCATTTTATTTCCCTGCCCAAATTACCTTCTGCCAGGGAGACAGTGGTTACTGTCATTGATCATGTCATTCTCTGAAGGACGTGGTTTCTGAGAGGGGACCCCAATTTGTTTCCAAATTATGGAAGGAGTTTTTGTCAGTTACTGGGGGTGAATGTCATTCTTTCTTCTGGTTATACCTTATACCTTATACCTTACCTTATTACAGAGGCAGTCGAGGACTAGAGGTCACCCGATAGTGGAGTTTGCCGATACTGATAGCTAGGTTGGACCGATATCAATTAATTAACAAATTTTTTTTAAGATGGATACCGAACAAAAACTAAAATAGTGCTTTATTTAAAAAAAAAAAAACTGTACTGAACCATATTACTACTACAAGTAGTATTAATAATAATAATAATAGTAAACACTTACACAGCTTTCATTTATCTTAATGTTACAAATGGACTCTTATTTAAAAGTGTTACCATTTAATTTCAACAGTCATGCTAAAAGATGCACAATTTAAAATATATAGACAAAGGCCATAGCATTAAAATGATATACATATTTTGTATGTATACTCTCACACTTTAACTGCTTCTATTAATGAACATTCTAAAACCTTTTTTTATCACCAAACGGACACAACAGCTTACTTCAACAATGAACAATGAGGCAGGCTTACTTCAAGAATGAACAATGAGGCATAGACAAGTTCGAAGTTTAAAAAATGGAGCAAATGGAAAGAGAAAACGATATATATATTAAAGCTTTATAGATGATGCATACATATTTTATTAGAGCCACAGAATGACAAACTTTTGCTGAAAATGCCCAATACACAATTCATTATGTAGATTATCAATGATTAACATCATCAACAATTAACAACAATAAATATAATGTAATTTAATGGAAAACTATGTGAATGGAGGTAAAATATATATTATTTAACCTTTATTTAACCAGGAGTCTCACTAATGAATGCAGTCCCTTCCCAGAGTTCCAGCAATGGACGCAACCCAGAAAACTGTCGGTGAGAATTTTTGCCAATAACGATAGTTATAGCAATCAACTATCGGTGCTGATTAATCAGCAAAACCAATACATAGATCGACCTCTATTGAGGATGCATTGTGATCGGATCTCAGTGTAATGTAAATGCAATCCAGCCATCATGTCTGCATTTGCAGGTCGACATAAGTGGTCGACCGGTATGTGTTTTTTGAGTGCCGATGCGGATATGATTTTTTACAATTATTATTATTAATATTTAATTATAATAATAATGTGTTCCTGTAGCTCAATTGGTAGAGCACTACGCAAGGTTGGGGGTTCGAATCCCCGGGAACACATGATAGGTAAAAATTGATAGCCTGAATGCACTGTAAGTCGCTTTGGATAAAAGCGTCTACTAAATGCATTAATTTAATTTTTACATTTTTATTATTTATTTTTTTTATTTAATTTTAATTTAATATTTAAGAAATTTGACATCATTTCACAATGGATTCAAAAATAAATGTGTAAAATAAACATAATTATAATTTAGATGACAAATTATTTTTCACAAATAAATAGATATTTAATAAAAATATAATAAAAAGGAAGTAAACACTGTAATCAATGGGCCACTCAGTATTCTGGCAAGTTTGTGTGCACTGGGAATAATATTTTTCAAATAAAGCCAGGGTAACCCTCATTTTACATACAGCAAACAGTGAAAATTACATGAATATGACAGTGGGCAAATGCATAAAGCGCAGCATAATTTGAAATCACAAGTTTACAGTTTAAAGCATTCAATTCACATGCACCGACCATCACACAGAGAACATACACACTTCACAAGATCTCACAGCTGGATTCAACTAAGTTTCCAAGGTTTGTTAAATTAAATGTTCATTAGTCATTCAAAGATTTGTTTAAATTATATAAATGTGTATTTGCTTAATGCTGACGGCAAACGAGAAAGTATTATAATGTTTGCCTTTCTATTACTAATAGGCCTAATATAAAATAAATTGTTATAATTCTTTCTGTATAAATTAATTCCTTTGTTTAACCGTACTATCTGATTATTATTAGACAGACTTCTTTCCATATTAGAAAGAACTGTTAACGACGACGACGAACAAGAGAGAGGGTGTGATCACTGTATCCATCAATATAAAATTCTGGCGCACCATCGAAATAAAAGTCCCGCCTCGAACACATCAGCCAAGAAGATAAACTCTATTGGCCGATAACAGTTTTGAAAAGTACCAAATACCAATAGTTGACATCATGCAAAACATCACCCCCTCTCTGCAAACTGTCAGAAAAAAAGGAGAGAACAACCGTGTGGACACTATAGTGAGACTCCTACACTTAAGTTTGATTTGTAAAATGTCCCGCGATTGAAAATGCTTTTCAAAAGAAAATCTGATTGGTTATCCTGCTAAAGAAGTCAGCTGATGTTGACAAGTGTAAATACACATTGTTCTGATTGACTGGTGATCCGATCTGCTTGATCAGATCATGGTGATTGCTTGTTAATGCCAAGTGTAAATGCAGCCTTTGTCTTAAGTTTTCCAGAATGACCAAAACTCTATTTCAGATGCTGTGCACCGAGATCTGATTAGTTCAGTTATGCTGTCCCATTTTGCAAAGTCACATGACTTTGTTTTTCTATTTTATGTGCATATTTTCTTGTTGGATATTTTTTTATTAATATTATTATTATCCGACTTAATTAAGCAGTGGCTACTTTGCTATCATATATAGCCTACATGATCAAAATCCCAAGTAAAGCAATCCCAACTTAAAAGAATGATTTAGACAATTTAGCAAAACAGGTTTTGACTTAATGACTTTAACTTAAAAAGGGTCAATGATGATTGACAGCATGCCACAGTTGCAACACATAGACATTAAATTGTAAATAGTTCCACAAAATTAATTCCACAAAGTCTTTTTCGTGCTGCAAGTGTCATTGAATTGGGGAGTCTGGCCAGCTCCCCTGTGGAGAAACTTATGTGACTTGCACAATGAAGTTGTGTGTAGCAGGGTGGAGGAGGTCGCTAATCACCCTTATCGGGTACTTGTCAGATGGATGCACTAATTGTAGCCATGTTGCAGTGTGCCAGCGCTGCAGACGTCAATACCAGGACTCAAGACCTGAAAGACTTTGGCTCAAACACTCTGTGTGTATGTGTGTGTGTAAAAGACAGCATGGATTGTCATAGCCAGCGCAGAGTTTCCGTGATGGATTGCCCAGTGTAGCTTTGTATCTGGTCACGCCAACTCTCAGTAAGGGCTTTAGAAGCAGATCAATGGATGGGTTGACATTGAGGAATGATCCGTGTTTTGTAAAGGGAGGGGGGTTTACAGCAGCAAGCGAGCAAGCGGAAGGGTTTTAAGGTCCAGGAGAATTTAAAAGGAGTCAAGGATCTGATTGACAAGAAAGGTCTGGAGAGGACACAACAGGGAAAAAAATACATAAAGGGCTAACAAGATAGTTACATTCTCAGTTATCCACAGATATGACCTTAATGCTAAAAAACAAACGCCTTCTTTGAGGGATCAAATGCCTTCTTCACCACAAGGGTTTTATTATTTACAACATGCGGTTCAGTAATTTGTAATGAAGCAGAAAAATCGATATTTGAGCCACCATATCTTTGGCTTGGAGTTATTTGAGTGATGAGCGCTCATCTCGATTCTGGTGGGAGCAAAACGTGTGTGTAGATGAATTTATTGGGGTATGAATGCATTAGACAGCCTGCAGTCAGAGACTACACTATTATTAATGATGGGATGTTAAAAGTTATCCATCATGTGATGGTGCAGGGCGGGTGTCTTCTACATGTATGTTTGCTCATTATTGGATTTCATTGTGTGTGCGAAATTGGGCATGCAAAGTTTTACAGATACATTTGCTTTGAAAAAAAAAAAAAAAAGCTTTCAGTCTGTTAGTTCTGAGACATTTTTATGCTAGTGTACTTTTAAATGTTAACAACAAAAACCTTATAGAAGACACATTTAAAAAGTAATCAAAAATTGTAGAAAAATATTGGCTTATCTGAGTCATGACTCATATTGCTCACAGAGCCTTTTTGCGTATTTTGCCTCAATATAATACTTTCTTGAATGTTTTTTTTATTATTTTAGCTATATCATATTTTTCATTTGTTCCAAGTTTCAGGAACTCTGGGTATTTTGTAATTTTTTGTTATAGACCAGCAAATTAATTGGCTGAAGTTTGCAATATAATTTGTCAAGTATTAAGTCAACTATTTTGATAGCTTTTTGTCAAGAATGTCTTCAGACAAAATGTGCCAGATTTTTTTTTTTTTTTTTTGTGTATGTGTGTTCGAATTTGATGAGCAGCATGTGCACGAAAAGTTTACACACATACTGTACATACTGTTCTTTGAAATAAACAATGTGAAAGTACAAACAAATTCATTCTATTCTTTGTTGGGGGACTAATGAAATGAAAAGAGAAATCAGAGAAACTTGGGTACCAGAGTGGAGAGGAGGAGATGTGGTGATGAGAGATGGGTTTTTGATTAAAAGAAGTGTCACTCTGTGAGTGTGTGTGTTGGTGGGGGTGGGGGGGGGTGTTGATGGAGAGAGTGCGAGACAGCAGGAATGATAAGAGCATGAAGGTACTGAAGCAGGAAATAATGAAACGGAGAGAGAGAGAGAGGGCGGGGGGAGATGTGTGCCTCCCAAGGGGACAGAGCCAAGGAGAATCTGTCGTTCACCTTCAATTAATTCACGTGTTTCTCCCACTGTGTTCTAAAGGTGCAGCCAGGCATGCAATGAAACTGTGTGAAATGAAAAAATAAAGAATTGTTATATTGTAACTTTTATGTGTGAATTATACACATTTATGTTTGATCATCCATACTGACTTTCATTCTAATGTGTATGTCGTACGAATGAAATTATGCGACTGAAAAGAGTTAGATTCTCTGTAATTGATTTGTGTGCCTGCATGAGAAGTGTATTTATATTTGCAGTTATGCTACTTGTTTACATGCATCTGTATCTGTCTGATAGAATGGGATGAGTGTGTGTGTGTGATGGGGATTGGGTCTTTCGTCCTTCACTATGCTTCACACAACACATTCATCAAAAGCAGAGAAACGCTGTAAAAGCCCAGTGTGTCCTGCACAGTGCAGTCTTCACTCTGACCTCAATAGTAGCTCTACAGGGAATCTGAACTGTTTCTCTTCTGCTGTGAATCACACTGACCTTTACAAATCTATACTCGCTTTTTCCTTTTTTAACAGAATTCCCCCCTTCGACAACCTTTCCCCGCCAAGCTTATACAGTCACCAAGACAAATGACACTAGGGATGCACAATCAGTGACTTAATCAATATCTGTAGTGTTTTTTATTTTTTTGTAATTAATGTTAATGGTCTGATTAGGCTGATACTGGAAGCAAACAATATGAGAGTTGTTGTTGTTGTGGTTGTTGTTGTTGTTTTATCTAGATCAAACATTATTCTTTTTTTGCCTGTTATAGAAGGTTTTCTTTTTATTTTATTTTTTTATTTATTTTTCAAATCTTATTTGAAAATTTAGATTAACACCTTAGTATATGATGACAAATAACAACTATAGTAAACAAAAAACTATATTAATAAGCAAATTGTTGTAGCTTATTGATTTAGCTATTATTGTAACATATCAGCTATCGAACAATTGACTGATATAAAACATTTAAATGTCTTTTAAGAGCCTTCCAAAAAAAGAGTTAAAACTGCTGATGCTAACAGGCAAAACTTTACAATGGCAAAACATGCAGTGGTAAAATAAAATTCATTATTTGTTAATGAATTGTCCCTCATTTAGATATCAGTACATACTTACAGTATTAGAACAAAATTATTTTTTGTATGGACCTGACATAAAAAAAGGTTTAAATCTTTAATTTGGGGACATGCAAAATAATTAAAAGTTCTCTCCTGAACTGCACCTTCACTTCCATTTTTCTCTTCAGTCTCTTTATTTTGTTTTGTTATCCATCTCTCTCATGACTTAAATAATCAAGATTGAACATAAATTATACTTTACAATACAATACTCTACAATACTACAATATCTTTATGAAAAATCCTAATACTGTACAAGAGTCATGTTTTTCTCTTACAAAAATTAACCATGCTTTTATTAGCCTAAAGTATATAAAAATAAAATAACGTAAAGTATTTTTTTTTTTTGCAAATGGATTTGTATTTTTACAAATATTGGTATATTTGGATAAGTATTGGATATTTTTAAATAAATACATTTGTAAAATAATGTTACATTTTTGGTTACCACAGTTAAACAATAGTAACCATTTTCTATGGATTTATAGTTAAATATTAAAATGTAAATTATCGTAAGGGTTGTGTTGTTGTCTGTCATAGCTCCCCCTAAACCTATAAAAAAAATCTGATTTTTTTCAGCTAAATTACTACTGTAACATGACAACAGATAATAATGATGTGCTTTATATAGTATTTTGAGTGACGACTGCGTGCTGCGTGCTTGATTAAATAAATATAAAAAAAGACAAAAAAGAATCTTTACAGGTGAAACTGACCTGAAACCCTGAACAGTAGTTCTGCTTCTCTGCTCCAGCTGTGCGCTTCCACAGTCCACTCTATTCTCTCTCTCTCGCATTGATTACTCTGAGTCTGATCCAAAACGTTTGGCGGAGACGCGGAGAGCGCGCGAGTCATGACTAACAATTCATGAATTATTAGAGATTTAATTATCAAACGGCGGATTCGCAAATGATCGCTTTAGCAGGCCTACATTTGGCAGGCAATTATACAATAATGATATTAAATAGCGGGCCAAATCGGCTGCCAGGCCACCAGGGACAGGGAATTGTCCCGGTTTCCCTGTGTCCAGTCCACGCCTGATTTCCAACACGCACAATGTCCAAGTCATATATTGCATTTTTGGGGCTTAATATTCACAGACACTAGTCCATGTCATGTTTTGATTCAAGTGTAATGACCTACTTTTGATTTAGTCAACCAAAATGTTGCATATTCCGTTCGCGTTAGGCATTCAGTTTTTTGACTGGATTCTATGAACCAGACTGTATTTCCTTCTTTATTTAATTTACTACCGGAAATTATTAGGGCGGTATGTCTCAGAATAGTCAGTGCATAATCCATCTGCAGTGCGCATGCAGTCCGTGTGCGTTACGTATGTGGTGCTGAAGCAGCACGGACTTATACTCATTGTGCTTTCACACAGGACGCGTTTGCTGTCCGCTACTCGTTATGTAAACGATCGCTGCACTGCTGCAGATGCAACACTCCTGGAACACACTGACGGACCGCAACCACGTGAATGCTGGAATCCGTTAACATTGGTGTCTAAAAAAATATGAAACGCATACACACTGTTATGAACAGAACATTTCAGACATTCTGTAATACTTCAGCCGTGGATTAAAGGCAAAGCAGTGTTTCTGATATCAGTGAGCGAGGAGTGGAGCAGGAGCGGGAAATGGTGAACCCAGAGTCAAGCGGAGCTGGAGCAGAGTGATTATTAAATGCACGGAGGGGAAATTGTTGCCACTCCACTCCTCTCCCCTCACATACTCTGTTACACAACAAAACAGCGTCTCCACAACATGGCGCTGGTGGCAACAGCTTGAATAAAAAGTTAAACCCTTCTTTCTTTGCATGAACATTTAAGCAGCGTTATGCAAATCTTCCCACATTGTGACGTAGACATGTGGGGGCGTGTTTAAACAAGGCATTTTAGGAGGGCATAAACAAGTCTTAACTTTTATAAAGAATATCTCTTTGGATCTGAGACTTTAGTATTTGCAACTTTACAGTTTTTCTTTATGCACTAAGAGCTTGTAACACTCGAAAAAGAAAGGAAAACTTGAAATTGCATTATATGATCCCTTTAACTTTTTTCAGATGTGGGTAGAGTTTCTTGCTTTGATTTGATCAACATGATTTTTATTTGATCAGCCTAATTTTGTGCAACAATAACAGCTACACTTTTTATTTTTTTCCCCTTCATTTTATGATGGATGGATAGAAATATAATATTAAAGTTTAATACTGCTACCTACTTTGTTAAAGTGTCAACCAGGCGCTGAATTATTTATAATATTATCATATGTGAAGTATTAATATGATATCAGTATTTTATATTTTAAATATCATGGTTATCTTCAGTACACCTCAAGCAAGAACCATAGTATTCTGATTGTTAACTATGGTTTCCACGTTAAATTTTTGCTGTGTACAATGATTGAATTAAAATCTGACTGATCAACTGCCATTTAGATTAATGTGAATTTGAACGACTGATACATATATATATATATATATATTTTTTTTTTTTTTTTTTGGTATTATATACCACTTTCTCCTGCCAGGCTTTTAAATGAGGAGACTTTACAAATATCTTTGCATTTTTACTTTTTCTTCTACTGATGTTTAGCCCTAATGCTTTAAATCTATAACTGCATTCTTTTTCTCAGACAGTTTATGATGGCAAGTTTTTCACAGATCAACCTCTGTTCTGAAGTTCTGAAGTAGTTTATTTGTCTTTCTTACTTTCGTCTGCATTTTGTTGTTTACATTATCTTCTGAGAAACCCTCTATGGGTCTTTCTGAGTGATGTAGCATTGATCAAACTGCTCCAGTCAACTTCTGCATCTTCTTTAGTGTCAATATCAAAGCAGCGTATTTTAGTACTCTTCTTGCAGTTTCTCGCATTGTTCTGGGTGTCTGAGGATTGTCACGCATTTGTGAGTGAAGGTGCTAACGTGGCTGTCAGAGGCAGTCATGCCTCCTGTGCCATGTAGTTTTATTAGTGAAGAGTTCTGAGGAAAAAAATGGCTGAAGTTAATGCTCAGTGGTAATGATTAAGAGGAGTTTGGCACTAATAACATCTCCTGCTCAGTCCCATGAGACACCAGCATGAGGCTGTCTAATTCAGAAGTAGGTTGAAGTCGATCAGTATCAGTCTCAAGGTTGACTGTGATCACCAGAGGAGACGCCCATGAATTATGATGAGTCTGATCTAATGTGTGTGGCAGTGTAATCCAAATCGAATCTTTGTTGTAACAGAACATTGATGCTTTAAAGCTCCAAACTGAGTTTAATAAAAAGTATGTCCAAGAAATTGTCAGAATTTTTTTCCAGTCAGTTCATGGAATAATGCTATTCTTGGTTTTATCAATTTTGAAAATAGTCCAGAGACTCATACTAGGTTAGGCATTGCTCTAGTTGAATTAAATTGCTAATGTTAATCATAAAAATTAATAGTTGTTCCACCTAATCTAAAATGCACAACAGACTATCAGCTGAGATACAAAACATTTATCTAGCCACTGTGTATATCACTGTGTAACCCATGAGCCAGCTATTCAACTTCTTTATCTTATCAGGAGTGCCACATCCTAATTAAATGTACTTAATGATTAATTAAATTTATTCTTTAATGTACTAAATGATTCATTAAATTTCTACTTAATATCTTTGTGGTATTTTTTCATAAAGGCACTAAATAATTATATGGTATGGTGTACAAATAGAGAAAAAGGTTTTTTTTTTTTGTTTGTTTTTTTGTTTGATTGTTTCTCATCAAATACAATCAAGATAACTTGTTTTGTGAAAATATATTATTCATAAATAAATTTGTATATGAATTGATTTTTTTCACCTCTATTTTCTAACCATGACTCACTTACTGCACTATATTTCGATCCATTTTCAATGTAATTTTAGTGTGCTTGACAAAAACTGCATTTGTATGAACAAAGCCATTGCAGTTTAGCTGGATACAATTAGAAAGATTGCAAAATAAATCAAATGAAGAAATGGTGGAACTGGAGTAAACAAGTAATTATATATAATTATATATATTCAGGAAAAGGACTAAAGCTGTCTCATTCCTAGTACCAAGCGACTTCCAAGTGGTTTGCTGAACATATTACTGTGTTTGATTGGCCAGCAAACTCACCTGACCTGAGTCTCACAGAGAATCTATGAGGTTTTGTGAAGAGGAAGATAAGTAACATTTTACAAACAATACAGAGGAGCATTAAAGCAGTAATTAATGCAAAAGGAGCCCCAACCAAGTATTAATTGCATAATTATCCGTGTTTTGGAGATCTTATACATTCCTGTTTTGTAAATCGTTTTTGATTGATCTTTGAGAAAATATTATAATTTGTTGAGATACTGACTTTTTTTTCTCCTATGGTGTTAGTCATAACCATCAGAATAAAAAATAATGTAGCCTATGTATACTAACCTAAAGGATTATTAGGGACACCATATTAATACTGTGTTTGACCCCCTTTTGCCTTCAGAACTGCCTTAATTCTACATGGTATTGATTCAACAAGGTGCTGAAAGCATTCTTTAGAAGTGTTGGCCCATATTGATAGGATATCATCTTGCAGTTGATGGAGATTTGTGGGATGCACATCCAGGGCATGAAGCTCCCGTTCCACCACATCCCAAAGATGCTCTATTGGGTTTAGATCTGGTGACTGTGGGGCCATTTTAGTAGAGTGAACTCACTGTCATGTTCAAGAAACCGATTTGAAATTGATTCGAGCTTTGTGACATGGTGCATTATCCTGCTGGAAGTAGCCATCAGAGGATGGGAACATGGTGGTCATAAAGGGATGGACATGGTCAGAAACAATGCTCAGGTAGGCCATGGCATTTAAACGATGCCCAACTGGCACTAAGGGGCCTAAAGTGTGCCAAGAAAACATCCCCCACACAATTACACCACCACCACCAGCCTGCACAGTGTTAACAAGGCATGATGGATCCATGTTCTCGTTCTGTTTATGGCAAATTCTGACTCTACCATCTGAATGTCTCAACAGAAATCGAGACTCATCAGACCAGGCAACATGTTTTCCAGTCTTCAACTGTCCAATTTTGTTGAGCTCGTGCAAACTGTAGCCTCTTTTCCTATTTGTAGTGGAGATGAGTGGTAGCCAGTGGGGTCTTCTACTGTTGTAGCCCATCCACCTCAAGGTTGTGCGTGTTGTGGCTTCACAAATGCTTTGCTGCATACCTCGGTTGTAACGAGTGGTTATTTCAGTCAAAGTTGCTCTTCTATCAGCTTGAATCAGTCGGCCCATTCTCCTCTGACCTTTATCATCAACAAGGCATTTTCGCCCACAGGAATGCCGTATACTGGATGTTTTTCCCTTTTCACACCATTCCCAAAGCACCGAACACCCAAACCACCTCACAGCAGAACACAGAACTTTAAGAAAAAAGTTAATAGAATTACATACAACATTATTAATGCTTACGAAAACTGTTTAGAATATCGCAAAAATGTTTCTGTGCATTAAAGTTCAGTGCAGTGTATCATACGGTTGGGCTACGGAGTTGAGAGAATGAGCTACTTCTGCAAGAGTCGGCCATTTCAAAAGCTAGGAAGTTGCCTACAGTAGATAGGCAGCATTTTTGAGCATCACTGAAAAAAGAAAATGTCAGTATTTGATTGGGACTTGAGATTAAATAAACTGCTTAAGTATTGTAGATGTTGTAGTATTAATTTTGTCTTTAATTAATTAATTAATGTTTTTAACATTGTCGGTTAAAAACAAGAAAGTGGCTGGTAACAACATTGAATGGCTGGTAGATTTTGAAATCCACCAGCCACAGTGGCCGGTGGACAAAAAAGTGAATTTCCATCCCTGATATGTGTGTTCATTTGTTATAAATTTAACAAGTAATGTAATATTTTGTGTTTTCCCAGCCATCCGGTGACATTAAGGATGTTGAGAAAGAAATTGAAGAGGGCATTCTGATTGTAACTGAGGAGCAGCAATGTGATGTGCTTCCCAAGGAATAACCAACTTGGACATCCTGTCATCACTGACATCTCCCATGTCCCCAAGGCATTTGGACTCCTAATGGGTCTGTATGCAGTGAACATCCACTACCTCAAGTGCATAAAATACACTATTGAGGCTCTGCAAAAACTTGTGAAGAACAGCTGGTCCCACCATGTGCTCGCTACAATGGCAGGAATTGTAGTTGGGGAGAGTGAATGTATATCACCCTTCAGCAAGGCACCGTACCCCAACTGCTCCCTGGACACCGCGGCATTAATGGCTGCCCACTGCTCTGTGTGTGTTAACGGTGTGTGTGTGCACTTTGGATGGGTTAAATGAAGAGCACAAATGTATGTCATGTCACTTTCACTTTTCAGTGTTCATGATGTGTCCATCGGTTCCACAGCACTCTTTCATAAAAAGTAGTGTTTTTTTTTTTTTTTTTATAAGGAAATTTAAGTTATTTTGTGCCTTTCACTACATTTTAGAATGTACATTAAAGTTTATCATGTCATGATTTGGAACATGCATGTTTTCATGTAAACAAATGTTGTTTCACCTCTCATTTTCTTATACAGTATGTACACATTTTCCTTCAAATTGACAAGCGCATTATACTTTACTTTTTCTGTTTCTTGTTTTATGACCACTAAATAGCATTATGATGTGGGAGAGTTTTGGAAACTTTCAAGATCCTTCTGTATGGTCATGTTGCGCTATGAAATTTTGAATCTGCCGGTTTCAAAATCCTTGTGCTTCCATGTGCATTCATATATTATTATACAGAAGTACAGTACATTCATTTTTTTTGTAACTAAATGTGATATTATATACATAAAATATCTTGGTTTTTCATTTTGACCATGACTTGCATTATGGTGGGGGGAGTGCATGTGAACTTTTGCAGGGTTAATATGCAGAGTTTAACCTTCTGATCTTCAGTAATGAAATTAAAAACAATCCCTGTGGTTTTGATCTGATGAATTGAAATGCAACTATTTGTTTCTCAAACCCATGCCAGTGTTATTTATTATACAGCACACTTTCAAGTGTTGGTTTAGATTTTCAGAAGGTGTGTGTTAATTTGCAATTTTTTTAACCAGTTATTAGATTATTGATTTGTTGACAGCAAATTGCTTGTTCAATTTAAATGTGAATGAAAGTGTTGTCTCTATCATTAAATAAATTACAATAAAAAATATATTGTCATCTTTACTGAAAAATGTAAGGCAGTGGGGTAACATTTGTTTACGATTATTGATCGAAGTAAAAAAAAAAACAAAAAAAAAACGTTGACACATGATTTAGGTTGACTGGACTAGAAAATAATAGTCAAGTCAACTTAAAGAAATTTGTTATCACAATATATGTACATGACCTCAATAATTTTATGGTGACGCAATATATTGGCCATTATATTTACTTAAAAATGTATGTCGCCATATTTTGTATTCCATTTGCGCCTGTGTCTTTTGCAGCTTCTGGTACATAATGTGGTGTAGTCATGAGGTGCTTATCCAAATTTAAAATATGCTTAAAAAAAGTTTCATCTGCAGATTTGGTCTTGTTTAGGGATCTGAGCCTTTGTGCATACAGACATCTGACTGCTAAGTAGTGATTGTGTTTTTCAACATTACTGTGCCCCCTTTATTTACACAGAAAAGAAGGACCGGGAAGACTATGTAGATGGAAAAAAGTTTGTTGTGCATTTTTTTTTTCACTCGTTACTTTGCACTTTTCGTAAAAAACAAACAAAAAAAAATGTTTATTTACTACTTATTAAAGGTACAGTTTGTAGGACGTGCCATGAGAGGCCACACTACCAAAACAATAACAATTGCATGGTTTGATGACTCTATGAAGGAGCGTGGAATGATGGGATTTGTTGTCTTCTACCCAACCGCTGACGCCCATCAATCAGACGGAAAGATAAATCAAGGATTTAACGGATGAGGTAAAGTTTTGTAAATGTTGTTTTTGATGTCATAATTTTCAAATGCGAGTTCAACGATTTGCGCAAGTAGATTACTTACAAAGTCAATGCAAAGACGCGATCAGACTATGGATCAGACGCTCCCTGCGTGGGTCTAGAGACGCGATGCCCCGCGTTTGCCATGTATGCCACATAATACTAATCTTGTTGATCGTTATAGCATATGTTTTCTGTAAAGATACGATTCGAAACAACTCACCTGTCGATTAAAATACAAGCGAGATCGGCATCTCTTTCTATGTTTACGGGAGCTGTCCTTGTCGACTGAACCAGCGGCAGATGGTAAACAGTAATTATGTTATATTTTATATTATAATTATTATTACCATAAATAAGTAACACAATCCACCATAAAACATGCAAGAAGAAGTAAATAAGGAACTGCTTGAAGCAAGCTACTGGTTTGCTGGACACTAGACATTACTTCCGCATTTGTCCATGACACTGTTGTCATGTGGTTTCTACGTCAGTAAAGGCATTAATAAAGGGTAACTGACGTCATTGACAGGCGACTGCACTGTCCCGTGTCACTGTTTAGAATGGGAATTTTCTCATGATTTACAAGTAGTTGAAAAAATTTGAGATATTGTTAGTAATGATCTGGACAAAATATATAACACTAGCCCAGTGGTTTTTGGATATTTTACTGCAAATATCTTACAAATTGTACCTTTAAGGTTTTTAAGGCATCTAATATTTGGATACTTAATTTCCATGAACTAAATATTCTCAAAAATTAAAAGGCCTTTTATATATATATATAATCAGTCAATAATAACTTACAAACCAAAACAAAATATGATTACAAAGTTGGCTTAAACATCATAAAGGATGTAATAGATTGAATATCTGCAAGTGAATTATTTCATTATTGTTGGGGCTTTAAACATAAAAGCTCTTTTAACAAGTGCTGCTGTAGCATAGAAATAAGTTTGTTTATTACAGAAATCTATCATTTGGTATCAGAAAACTATGAAGTATAAATGACATATTTATGGCGCAAGCTTTTATTGTAATAGGAAAGACTGTTGAAAATATACTAGTGTTCTATGAAAGTTGAGAGCACATAACACCATGACCATAAATGATGAAAATGTATAGATGACAGAACTATTCTTTTAATAAAAATTTAAAAAGGTAAGGTGTGGCCAAAGGTGTGTGTGTGCGTGTGTGTGTGTGTGTGTGTTTTCATTATAGTTGTATGTATTCATGGACAAAAACCTTTTCTGAAACAGACTATCTGCTTATGATTTATTAATATTTAGACTCCCACTATTAAAACCAATACTAACTTAGTAGTATCAGTACTAATAATATATGGTTACCAAATTTTGTTTGTTAACAAATCAATTGATTTTTGAGGGCAGGTGAATCTGAAATCAGTGATACCACAATAATAAGCCGTCTAAGGTTTCTGATTATTGTTTTTATTTCACTTAATTCAAGCAATAACAAATATATAGTCATCAGTTACTCATCTTCAATATTCACAAATATATACACAAGCGGCAGATACAGCAGTGCAGTAAATACATCAATACAATACAGTCAGTACAAAAACAAGACAACACAGTCATTCACCCACACACACATACAAAGAACTCTCAGAACACTGTCTAACCCCACAACAGTATGCATGTAACAATGGCATTCCACTGAAATAAAATATACAAGCATATGTAAACGTAAATAAAAAACAAATGCAAATATTCTGTAGGTGATGTACAAAAGCATTTTTAAACATATGGAGGAAGGTTAAATAGAGACAAGCAAATTATTACGGTCAAAAGGTGCTTTATATTTAAATGAATATTTGCCACTTTTCTTTATTGATTCTAGGAACAACAAAAGATATTTGATCTGCATGGCGTAAACTATACAAGGAACTGAATGGGATTAAATATTGTTTCAAGTAATCAGGATAACTGAAGTGAATGCATTTAAAAATAAACAATAACCAATGAAAATGACGTCTGGAGGATGGAGTAAACCAGGACAATTGGTGATACGTAAGGCAATGAGTTCTACAGGGACAATGAAGAATAAACCTGCAAAGGCTGTTATATAAAACATTAAGGGGTTGAAGATTGGTAACTGTGGTGTTTTGGTATATAATATCACCATAACCAAGAATTGGAAGAAATAATTGATAGATAATTTTTTTGCGAACAAATAATTAAACCAACTAATCGATTTATAAAGTATTTTTAAACGATAAGTAATTTTATTTGTAACTGAGTATATAAATGGGTATTGAACACTGTAAAACCGAACAGTGAAATTAATCAAATGAAATTAGTTAATTGCACTCAAATAATAACGAAAGTTCATTGGACTTAATTTAAATAAGTTCTGTTAACTCAAATTTGTTGTAGTGAGGTGAACTTAAAATGATTGTGTTTTCTAGTTCCCAGCATGCTTTGCATCAGAAAACAAGGAAAATAAATTTAGAAATTAAGTGTTATTTTGTGTGTTTTTACACAAGATTAACATAGAGGGACATAAGTTAATACATAAATGTTGTGTTATATTAGATTTTACAAAGGTTTATGTTATGTTGGATTTGTAGTGTTACCGTTGTGGTGAAGAGTAGAGCCTGTGGTTAGACTGAGGATGAACAGCAAAAGCCTAATTTTGAGTGTATTTCCCACATTATAGGAGTTGAAAAATAGATAAAATTATGAGTGAATTACTCCCTAATTATAACTTCAGAAATATAATTATTTAAGGCAACTGGAATTAAATTTTTTAAGTTTATGTAAACTTAAAACATTTAAAAACATCACTTAAATGTTTTTGTGTAATCTGTTACAAAATATTTTTTGAGTTCTGTGAACTTATCAGGGTTTACAGTGAATGAAAGATTAGAGTCTAGCCAGAGACCAAGAGATTTAAATTGCCCAACAGCCACAAATGCCAATGAGTCCATGAATTTTAGATTAAAGTCAGTGGGAACCTAAAATATACTCAATTTGTAAAATAACATAGAGTAGGATTTAGTCTTATTAAGAGCTAGTTTGTTGGACAACAACCAACACTGAACTTCAATCAAAATCATGCTGGAGAGAATTATGAAATACAAATTACAGATAAACTTTGTTCATCTTCAAAACACAAATTAAGATATTTTATTGACACATGAGGTATTTCTGTCCACCTGAAGATCGATTCAGCCAAAACTTTCTAGCTCCAAAAAGATTTTAAAGGTGTCATAAAAGTAATCCACATGAGTCTGTTTTTGCACTTTTGCATAGCTCTCTGATGCACATTCACAAAAGAACCATGACACTTGTGCATGAGACCTCAATCCTATAAAAGCGCTGATGAGAGTGGAAAGTTTTGCAGATGATCTACTGACAATGATCAAATGAAAGGACACGTACACACAAAAAAAATTCACGTGCATGAAAAAAATATATATTCACAAAAAGCAATTCACATGCGCAAAATACAATTATATATTGATAAAATACATTTCACAAATGCAAAACACAATTCGTAGATATACAACTACCTTTGAACGTTTAAAATGTACGAGTGTCTGAATGTACAAATCATCATTTACTACGAATCCACAAGTAACATTTTGAGAGTTGTGAAAATATAATTCTAAATAATCTTGTTTTATAAATTGATGTCTGTTAGGTCAGTGTGTACTTTCTTGTCAGTGTGAAATAAACTAAACTCTTACCCGTGCTCCTTGAATGCACCCTCAGTGGCTTATGATATGATTGGTTGAATGGTAAGCTCGCATCTGATTGGCGTATGACAGACCCACGTGGGAAGAGAGCTCTGCCAGGAAAGTCTCAAAAACACACACACACATCCGAGTGGATTCGTAGTAAATGACGATTTGTACATTCAGACACTCGTACATTTTAAACATTCAAAGGTTTTTGTGCACAGTTGTATATCTACAAATTGTGTTTTGCATTTTTGAAATGTATTTTATGAATATATAATTTTATTTTGCACATGTGAACTGTTTTTTGTGAAATTATTTTTTTTTTTTCACGCACGTGAATTTTTTTTTGTATGTACGTGAATTAGGTTTCATGCATGTGAAATTGTCTACCCATGTGTGAATCGTGTTTTTTGCGTGAATTATATTTGAGGCTAATCTGCTTCCATAGTTTTTGAAAGTTGTCACTTAAACACTTTCACCATTGAGGTAAATACGTTTAACTCTAGCGTAACACCCAGTACCCCCCGCCCCTGCCCATCGGCCTCACTAATCATTTAGTCAGTTGATGAACAATGAATGAACTATTATGCCCATCACAAATAAAAAAAATCTTCCTTCTCATTTCCTTTTCACCTGCAACTTGAAAAAAAAATACTGCTCTTCTCATTTTTCAGGAGTTTGCTGGATGTTCACACCCTCACATTTCATCATCACACTCTCAGAGAGAGAAAGAGAGATAGAGAAGATCAATGCAACCCGTGTCTGCCCGGCTGTGTCTCTAATAGTGTAAGTGTGGCTGCAGGCTGTGACTGGCACCCTTTATAGATCATCTGTCACCCTTTCTACAGCACTTTCTGCCAATCCTCATGCTCCATTCTTCCCATTGATTTTCATGTGTGCCTTTATGTTCAACTCCTTCTTCGACTTTTTCCTCCTTCTCTCTTGTTCCATATCTCTCGTGTTCTTCTGCTGGTGCTCTGAATCTTAGACTGTTGGATACTCCATCAGCAATCCACACGCGTGCACTCACTCACACACACTCTCATCAACTCTGGTTGAAGGTCATTAGGATTTCGTGATAAATATCTTGAATCTTATCTAGCTCTGACTTTTGCTTTACTCTTTCTGTAAGTGAAATATTAACTTAGTAACCTGTTATTAATTTTTTTGTCAACTGACTCACTAGTCTTGACAGATGATTTACCATCAGCTTAAAGTCTGGTCTACATGCATCTTATTCTGCCCAACCTAGGCAGGGAGAGAGTGCAATTGATAATACCTAGAATATCAAAATCAACTGCGGGCAGATCCTTTTCCTATTTGGCGCCTAAACTCTGGAATAACCTACCTAACATTGTTCGGGAGGCAGACACACTCTTGCAGTTTAAATCTAGATTAAAGACCCATCTCTTTAACCTGGCATACACATAACATACTAATATGCTTTTAATATCCAAATCCGTTAAAGGATTTTTAGGCTGAATTAATTAGGTAAACCGGAACCGGAAACACTTCACATAACACCCTATGTACTTGCTACATCATTAGAAGAATGGCATCTACGCTAATATTTGTCTGTTTCTCTCTTGTTCCGAGGTCACCGTGGCCACCAGATCCAGTCTGTATCCAGATCAGAGGGTCACTGCAGTCGCCCGGATCCAGTACGTATCCAGACCAGATGGTGGATCAGCACCTAGAAAGAACATCTACAGCCCTGATAGACAGCGGAGACCAGGACAACTAGAGCCCCAGATACAGATCCCCTGTAAAGACCTTGTCTCAGAGGACCACCAGGACAAGACCACAGGAAACAGATGATTCTTCTGCACAATCTTACTTTGCTGCAGCCTGGAATTGAACTACTGGTATCGTCTGGTCAGAGGAGAACTGGCCCCCCAACTGAGCCTGGTTTCTCCCAAGGTTTTTTTTCTCCATTCTGTCACCGATGGAGTTTTGGTTCCTTGCCGCTGTCGCCTCTGGCTTGCTTAGTTGGGATCACCTCATCTACAGCGATATCATTGACTTGATTGCAAATAAATGCACAGACACTCTTTAACTGAACAGAGATTACATAACTGAATTATGATGAACTGCCTTTAACTATCATTTTGCATTATTGAGACACTGTTTTCCAAATGAATGTTGTTCAGTGCTTTGACGCAATGTAGTTTGTTTAAAGCACTATATAAATAAAGTTGATTGATTGATTGATTAGCATTACTAGCCCGGCCCGACAGGTGTCGTCATACCAGTTTCGGCCATGGGAGGCGATATGCGGGCAACATAACCACCAGCCAACCTGCAATACACGAATAACTCGCACGGCTTGTCGGCGTGCCTGAACCTGATGTCAATCATGTGGAAAGTACAGCCCACTACTTCATTTCAGTTCAGGGAAGAGAGAGAAAGGATGACTGAAGCCCTTGGCAAGAGACCACCACCGCGCTCGGAATCACAAATCAAATCCGATAAGAAAAGGAGCCGAACCAGAGTAAACATCGGCACTGCTTTTAATCGCTGGAGACAACTGATGGACTTGAAAGAAATGAGGTTCGACTCCGAACTTGCAAAATTTCTTTTGCATTGGTAAGTTAGATGCTGTTAGTATTTCGCTAGAAATTTGTTTTATATGTTTGTGTATTTGTTTTCGGGAAGTTATAACATAGAAATGTATCGAAGGCTGTTCGATAAACGTGCTAATGTTAGCGATGGCTAACCGTAGCTGCGTTTGATAATTAGCTAGCTTTAATTTAACGTTACCCATTTTGTTATATCATAACTAACCTGCTCTGTCTAGTCTGTTGGTCTCCGTGTCCTCTTTGCTTCGTGGTTTTTCTGTGCATGAAAAAATTGATGTGTGGCGTGAAAGCATGTGAAAAGAGTCAATTGCGTGTGTCTCACGGTGAATGCATTAGAGTTGGCACATTACTTTCTAAGCAGAATAAAGGACAGGTTGATTATTGCTGTTTAGCGTTTGTATTAATCTATGATGTGTGCCTGTTTGCGTACAGGGACATAAAAAATAAATTTCTCGTTTGTTTCTCTAGAGTAGACCAATTCACTTTATTGAGGCATACTGCCCCCATCTGGTATGGAATGTGGAGTATGACTTGATGTTTTTTTGCCAAACATTACAGATGGCACCTTTAACATTCGCTTCAGCATTGCAGCGTGCTTTCAGAGTTTCTCTGAAACTCAACAACTAGATAAGTTAACAGTCTTTTCTTCTCATTGCAGTGCATTTCTGTGTTCATCAGCATTACATGTCTAAAATTGCAAACATGTAAGTCGTAAAACTATGCGCAGGTATTCGAGAAAGGAGTAATTACTAAGCATATCGTATAACAGCAGCAGCAACAGTTATGTATGTGAGAATACAATGTCAAAGTGTCATTGATTTTAGAAGAGCAAAGTGATATTATTATTAATATTTTCAATATCATATTAATATTTTCAATATCATAGAAACATTTAACAGTGATGGAATGATGGCGATGTGAAGATAATTTGCTTGATATAAGGGCAGTAGTGGTATAACTTATATATTAAATGATTAAAATAAATAAATGAATAAATAAATGGATAAATTAAATGATGATAATAATAATAATGATATAGGTATATAAAATATAAAAATATAACCAAATGGGGGGGGGTGCATGCACACTGACACAAAAACTAGGAGAGGTGTGGTATGTGGTGGGTGTATGTCACACGTGTGTGTATTGTTATTATTGTTATTATTATTATTATTATTATTATCATTATTACTACAATAATTATTATTGATCTCACTGTCGCCGTCAACGCAAAGTGTTATCATAATCGCCATCTTTATCATTACTATTAGTACACTTTTTTTATTACTATTGTTGTTATTATTATTATTATTACTATTGTTGTTGTTATTATATTATTATTGATATAACTATTGCAATTGTACTTTCAATACAAAATATTATCATCATTGCCATATTTAGTATTACTCTTATTACTGTTATTATTGTTGCTATTATTATTTATATAAATGTTATTGTTATTATTGATATCACTATTGCCGTCAACAAAACTTATCACCATCTGTAGTATCATTATTGTATCATTACTGTTATTGTTATGACTGATATTACTGTTACCGTCACCATTAAATATTATTATTATTATACATGCTATTACTATTTAAATACTATTTAATACTTCTACATATTACTATTATTATTTGTCGTTGCTGTTTTTTTATACTCTTGTTTTATTGTTGTTTTTGTGTTCTGTTGTTGTGTTATGTGTTTACCTTATGTATAATAAAAAAAATAAAATAAAAAAAAAGAAGAGTAAAGTGAGTAGGGGAGTACCTATTGCTCTTAACCTCCAATGCTTTCAGTGTTTTCTGTTGGCATTCATATATACATTGTATGCGAACAGGCAGATTTTACACTGTACCAGGAAATACCAAGTTCTGTCATGAAACTCTAGATGGTGCAGGCTATGGGTCCTTAATGTAACTGATGATATTCTTAGCACTAAACAAGTTGTCCCAAGCAGATTGGTTCCCATTGCATACACAGCCAATGAGCTTGCTGCCTTACAATTAATTTGCTTGAGCATTGCAATTAAGCATTTAAGAGTTCCTTTGAAACCCTCTACCTTCCCAGCTCTACCTGTATAGATCTGCCAGGAGTTATTTTGAATGCTATTTGTGCAGTAGCAGCAGTATGTCTTAAATACTCACAGCACCATATCAGCTTATGTATTAGCAGTATCAAATTCCTGTACTTGCTTGCAGCAGCAATAATCTTCCAATACAGCAATAACCAACAGCAGCGTAGGAGATCTATTCCCGCCGAGACCAAATACATTAACATTGTCATATCCATTACCATGCTAAAATACTGTGTATAGTACAGACCAAAAGTTTGGACACATCTTCTCATTCAAAGAGTTTACTTTATTTTCAAGAAAATTGTAGATTCACACTGAAGGCATCAGACCTATGAATTAACACGTGGAATTATATACATAACAAAAAATGTGAAAAAAACAGAAAATATGTCATATTCTAGGTTCTTCAATGTAGCCACCTTTTGCTTTGATTACTGCTTTGCACACTCTTGGCATTCTCTTGATTTGCTTCAAGAGGTAGTCCCCTGAAATGGTCTTCCAACAGTCTTGAAGGAGTTCTCTGAGAAATGCTTAGCACTTGTTGGCCCTTTTGCCTTCTGTCTGCGGTCCAGCTCACCCATCTCGATTGGGTTCAGGTCCGGTGACTGTGGAGGCCAGGTCATCTGGCACAGCCCATCACTCTCCTTCTTGGTCAAATAGCCCTTGATGCCTTCAGTGTGACTCTACAATTTTCATTCGCTCACAACACACCAGCTACAGGTGGAGAGAAGAAAGAGAGATAGAGCCAATCAAGTGGATGGGGATTATAAGGAGACCATAATTGACTAGGGCCAGTGGATTGATTTTGGCCAGGACACTATAACGGTGGTAGCCGACCTTACTTAACTATTTTAAAGAAAAAATCTTCGGGCGCCAGACAGGAATTAAACCTGTCAAAAATGAATTGAACCCAGGATAGCAGAAAAAATAACCACCTGTTACACAACAAATTATAATAATAATCCCAGACTAAAGGTCATCAGGATATTTATTTTTCCATATGTTCAAAATCATAATAACACAGAAAAACCAACATGGACAAAAAAATTTAATAAAACAAAATATAAGAAATGACCACACGTTCCCACCAGGGGTCTCTGGTCTTCGGAATCCGTGCCCGTGCCAGAAACCATCCGCGTCACGCTAATCCACGTTCGCAGATTCGTGTCCTCATTCATTCACAAAAATGTCCATAAAAAACTAAAGTAAAAGAGAGAAGAAAGAAAACATTGGATGAACATCTCATTAAGTTTGTGCTAAATCACCCACATAAAATCAACAGCATCAATAATTTTAACGGGCAACAACAATTATAAACAAAACACTAAGCACACAGAATGTGCAAATATGAAAGCCATGTGAGTGGGTGCGTGCGTGTGTTGCAGTGTGTGTAATGGCGGCGCAACTGTACTGACCACGTTTGCAGGTATTGAAGGCACCAATGAGTACCAGACACCAAGATAGGTGGATAAGCGTTTTTTTGCTTTGTCTTCCGAACCAGACATCATACCCATGAAACAGCTGATTGACACACAGCCGTCTTTCCACCGTACACCATCACACATACGGGCTACCCTCATGTGCAAACAAACGGATGAAGCCTTTTATTCAGGTATGACACGCTCCCTTTAAATACAACTCCCTTCTGCCGTTAATTGACACACTCCACCCAAAATCATGCTAAAATGAAAGTGAAAGTAACCAATGTTGTAGAACAGATTATTTTGTTTGCCACACTCTCCCCCCCTAGAAGAAAACAACCTATGATTGTTCAGGAGAGAGAAAACGCAGCCTAAAATCCTAGAAAATCTTCGTCATCAGAGGATTCTTGAAATATATCCAGGAGTTTTTTCTTTTCTTGTATCTCCAGTTCTGCCGCCGTTGGATAACACATTTTTATGTTGCAACATGTGCTGTTCATACGTCTTCTCCATTGTCTTCAAGGGCTATTTGATAGTTCAACGGACCCAGCTGCTTGATAATGTGGTAAGGACTTCTCCATTTTTGGGCTAGTTTTGCGCTAAATTTACGCTGTGCATTAGACTGTGGAAAGTTACGCAACCATACTTGATCCTTTCTTTTGAATGTTACATCTCTCCTATTTTTGTCATAGTTCCTCAATTGTCTCATTTTGGCTCTCTTGCTGTTTTCTTTCACTTGAGCTTGCAGATGATGAAGATGGTGAACTACATCATACGAGGCAGCGTCTGGGGTTAGATTAGGCCTAGAGAGTATTTTGTCCATTGGACTTTGGAGTTTCCTACGCAGCTGGAGTTCGGCTGGGATTAATCCAGTGGTCTCTTGAACAGCTGAATTAAGGGCGAATCTGAATTCTAGTAAGAACTGGTCCCACCTCTGATGGTTGTCGTCCACATAGGCTGCCATCATGCTCTTGAGATTTCGATTAACTCTTTCGGTCATGTTGGTTTGGGGATGATAGGCTGTAGTTAATTTGGGAATAACACTCCAGTTCTCACATAACTCTCTGAAAACAGATGAAACAAACTGAGTGCCTCTGTCTGAGAGAATGAAGTCTGGTACGCCCCAACGTATCAGGATGTCTTTTCTGAAGATGGAGGCAACATTCTTCGCTGTGGCACTCTGAATGGGGAACAACTCCACCCATCGAGAATAATAATCAAAAAAGAACAGCAGGTATTCATTTTGAGTTGTGCTGTGTGGCAACGGACCCATGAGGTCGACTCCCAGCATTTGGTTCGGGCGGCTTGTTGTGATTTGCTGTAGTTTTCCAGCAGGCTTCCTGTTATCACTTTTCAGAGTTTGACCTTTAACACAGGTCCTCACATGCTGTTTCACCACTAACCACATGCCTGGCCAAAATGCTACTTCCTGAAGTCGCTTATAGGTCTTGTAGATTCCTCCATGGCCACAGATGGGAGTGGAGTGATAGTACTGGAGAAGGGTGGATCTGAGACTGCTGGGAATGTAGATTCTGTAATGCAGTTGGTTATTTGTCAGGTATGTTTTGTGATATAATTTGTCCTCAATTATTTTGTACTGGTCAATCAGACTGGCACAATTATCTGCAACCGCTTGCAATAATTTTGTAACTTCGGGGTCTTTGTGCTGTTCGTCCCACAGGACAACATCTGATACAGGCAGTGCTGGGTCTTTTCCGCTGGTGTACAAGTTACATCCTGGGGTAATCAAAGATCTGGATAGAGCATCCGGAGCTACATTTAGCTTCCCTTTTCGGTACTCAATAACAAAATTTAATTTCTGCAGTTGCAGGACCCAACGAATGAGGCGGCTGGTGGTTTTCGTGGAGTTCATGACCCATTGCAGTGCAGCATGGTCAGTAACAACTGTAAAAAAGCTTGTGCTCCAAGTAATGTTGGCACTTTTCCAGGGCCCAGATGACTGCAAGACATTCCTTCGGCACCCAGGCCGATGTCACTGGCATCAGTGTAAACAATGAATGGCCGCTGAAGATCGGGATGGCCCAGAATGGGAGGTGAGGTGAGACAAGACTTTAGCTGGTCAAAAGCTTGCTGACACTGAATTGACCATTGAAAACTATGTCCCTTCTTTTTCAGTGCGTTGAGGGGTTCAGTAATCTTGGAAAAAGATGGCTACCCCAGAGAGGGATTCCAGAATTTCTGTGATGTTGGGAAGAGGTTAAGCATCACTTTCTGTTACAGAATTAACCTTTCTGTAATCCACACAGAATCTAAATTTGCCGTCTTTTTTGGGTACTAAGACCACCGGTGATGCCCAAGCAGAGTGGGATGGTTCAACTATTCCTTGCCTCAACATCTCATCAAGTTGCTCCTCCAGAGCAAATTGCTTGACGGGAGACAAACGGTATGGCCGTTGTTTAATGGGGACTTGGCTGGTGGCATAGATGCTGTGTTGGAGAACCTCAGTATGTCCAGCACGGAGAGTACACACCTGAGGGCTTTCGTTCAGGATTTGGGGTAACTGTAGCTTTTCATCAAAGGGTAAATGAGCAGCGTCCACAGCATTTTTTATCAATGTCTTTTCATCAATACCGTCCGGGTGTTGAATTTGCAATGGTGATGATGGAGGGGCACCGAAGTTAATAAGGAAAGGTTTTGTGTGGCTTCCTTAATTTGATATCTCTCTTTTTGGCGACTTATATTTTTCACAATTGGATTTCCTGGTTGAAAGGGGTACTCTTTTGAAGGATCCTGCTTGAAGGAGTATTTTTGATCAATGACATTATTGAGTTGCAGCCCACTGAAGAAAATAAAGTCCAACCCCAAGACTACAGCATAGGCTAGAGTTTGTGATGAAAGTACAGCAGTAGGTAAGGTAAATGCTTGGTCATGTAAATTAATGGTGGTATTCAGCCATCCTAACGGAATCTCTGCTTTTCCATTCGCAGATAAAGAGGACCATGGCACCACGGTTGCAGCTAGTCGGGGGATGTAAGCTGCCTCATGAGATTCTCATGGATGAGTGTGTAGCTTGCACCAGTGTCCACAATGGCTTTACCTGACCAGGTATCGATACAAAGGGGAACAACTAGTTGTTGAGGTACCGCTACACGTTCATTGGAGCTTGTAAATGAGGTGGAGGTTTTCTTGGTTGCTGATTGTGATTTATGCCTTCTTGTTGCAGCAACAGAGTTGTTGGATGGATGACCACCTGACTTGGGGGTGATAAGGTTGTTTGCTGCTTGTGAAATACTGTGGACCAGACATCTGAGGTGATTGGGGAGAGGTATAGTGTGGACATTTTCCTGGTGGATGCTGTCCTCTAAATCTCCAGCACTAAACTGGGTTTTTTTAGTAGGTTGGTTTGAGTAGGGTCTTTGTGATGTGGCTTGATGCTTAGGGCCCATTCGACCACAATCATAATGAAGCTGTTGCTCATAATCTCTTTCCAGTTGATGTCCTAATTTTACCAGCTCTTCCAGCTCTTTTTCTTTATTTACTCGGCTACGCAATTGGCTGGCAAGGTATGGCTTGATATTCTTAAGTATCATTCACAATATCACCCTCTGTAAAATCTGCCTTGCATCTTTTACAGAGAGCTCTGTAAGAAAACGTGAAGTCTCTAATGGATTCTGTGTCTCTTTGAATCCTAGTACGGACACGTTCAGCCAGTTCGTCCTCATAATCCTCAGAAAGGAAAGCAGATAAAAATGCAGTCTCAAACTCATTCCAAGTGGTTATGGTAGACCATCTGATTTCCCACCAGTCTCGTGCTGTTCCATACAAGACAGCACGGAAGGTAGCCAGGATGTCTGCATCTGTCAGGGGATGTACAGCCAAAAAATCCTGACATTTGGTTAGGTACAATAGGGGGTCTGCATCGTCTGAAGGCCTTCCAAATGTTGGGAAGGTTAATTTAATATGGTCACTTTTAACCACAGATGTTAACGGAGGGGTTGAAGAAGTTGAAGGAGTCACTAGAGTAGAAGAAGATGGCTGGGATGAAATACTGGTAGTGCTGGGACCTGGTGGCGTCAATACACGTAACTTTTGTTGATCTGCACTTTTTTTAACACTTTGAAATCCTTTCTGCAATTCACTTTTCAACTCTTTGGAACCGGTGAGACATTGATCAGTTTGAGTAACACATTGTTGAAGTTGTGAAGTTATCTTATTATGGCTTGTTTGGAAAGTGTTTTGAACAGCTTTGATGTCCTGCTGAACCTCTGCTTGGAGTTGATCAACCATGAATCGTAGTTCGGACACCAAGGTATATTCCACCTTATGGAGTTCTTCCATGATCATTAACTTCATCACTTTAGTCAGGTTATCTGCTTCAGTGTTCTCATGTTGCTTAGTGGTGGTAAACAGGGTTAAAACTTGATTTTTGTTATCCTCCACTTTTGCAGCAAGATCAGCAATCTGGGTCTGGTGCTGAGAAGAGGTATCTTTCACTTCCTGGGTAAGTGCATTCACTCTTCTTTATTTTCTTGCCATTAAGTCAAACAAGGTATCCCAGTTTCCTTGTACCTGTAATTTGTAATTTCCACAAAATTAGTTTGGGAAGGAGGGGTATGCGCCATGATTGCTGTGATTAAGTGTAAGAATGTTGAGTGTGAAAAACAATAAATATCAGTAACTGAGATGTGTGTCAGTTTGTTTGTCCCTGAAACATTTCTACTAAACAACAAAATACAACTGTTCAATTAGTATTATCTCACAAACACTAAGTAAATCAAAAACAATAAGTATTCAAAGTAAGTCACCTTCACTTATTTCAACTATTCAAACAATTATCAATTACTGTGACACCTTAGAGATAACACCTCTAATTGTCCATTTAGAGTTCACAGTTTATACACAAAAAAACAATAAACAATTGACACGATTAATTCAGACAATTTCATTGTTTCACTAATTTTCCATCAAAAAAAAATATATATATATATATATATATATAGATAAAGGTGACAACACCAGGTTACACCCCTACTCTATATGAGAAGTGGGGTTTTTAGTGACCAGAACCTTGGCGTAACTTCTCATCCAAAGGACGGTGCTTTTTACAGTATAGTGTCCCTGTCACTATACTGGGGCATTAGGACCCACACAGACCAAAGGATGAGCACCCTTTGCTACTCTCACTAACACCTCTTCCAACAGCAACCGCTTAATCTAGAGAGTATTCCTTCTTGGAAGTATCTCTTAGAAGCATAATTTTTGGCACTTTTCCATGGCATGGTACGACTCAGCATGGTGCGGCTCAGTACGGTACAGCACGGCACGGCTCGGCACGGTTCGTGTTCCACTGCAGTTCAGTATCCCTTTAGAGTGGGAGGGATTATTCACATGTCCTTGTAGTTGCGCCGCCTCTACTGCCACGACTCCCACAGAAACTTTTTCATTCCACTTTGCCCCATCAAGGTCTCATTGGATCCGCTCCTCTGCTATCAACAAGAGGAACGCCTGTACTTCCGCAACAGACAACTACATTTTTTGGTTGTTAAAAAAAGTATGTCTGTCTCTGGTTACATGATATGTCATTTTTAACTGTGATACTATAGTAACATTCCAAATGCTGTAAACAACCATTTTATTTATTCTAACACATAAACAGTAGGAAAAGAAACAAGGGAAAAGCAAGAAAAACTAGAAAATAAATGAAGGAAGGCGAGCAGGTTGAGGTGATGCCCTCTTCTCTAGCAGGACAGCTCTTTCCTGGAATTAATTACGCTCTGGGAAACAATATATAAAAATAAATAAATAAGACAAGGCTATGCACAGACAAACATTAGCAATTTTCCAAATGCTGCACACACATAGTTATGAATAATGGAGGCATGCTAAAAGTCAGGTGTGCTCGGGTAAGCACTGGTTAGGGAATGCACATTAGCCCAGCTGCTCGTAAATAACAGGAGCGAAGTGGTAACGTGTTTGACTCCCGAGCACCAGGGTACTGGGCAGAATGTTAACTAGGTGTTTCACTCTCTCTCTCTCTCTCCACTATTGCTGTTAGGAGATCAGATTGTAAATGTTTATTAATGATATATGGAAGAGTTTGCATGTTTTATTCGATTTGTTCTGTGTCAGTGTTTTCAGTCTGCTGGGTGGCTAATACATCAGCCCAGCCCTGTTTTCAAATGATCTCAGGTATTGCTTGATCTCATGTAGCATTCACTCATCCCCCTCTCCATCTATTCCCCCTGACCCGTCTTTTGCTCATCCTTCTTCCTGCCCTCCACCCTCAGGTTACACGTATCTCCATATCACTGACCTATCCAACACACTTGAAATAAGATTAAACTCACCAGCTCTGAAATACACTACTTATCAAAAGTGTGCATATATTTGGATATGTGTGTGTGTGTGTGTGTGCTCTTGTTTTTGTGACATATCAGGACACAACTCTGTATAATGATATGGGTATAACACAGGTATTACAAGGAGAGGGTGACTTTTGAGGACATTACCCATGTCCCCATTTTTCAAAAGACTTATAAACCATACAGAATGAGTTTTTTGAGAAAGTAAAAATGCACAAAGTTTCCTCTGAGGGTTAGGGGTAGGGTTGGTGAAGGGCTATAGGATATACAGTTTCTACAATATAAAAACCATTACACCTATGGGATGTCCCCACTTTTCACAAAAACAAACATATATTTGGATGTGTGTGTGTGTGTGTGTGTGTGTGTGTGCGTGTGTGTGTGTGTGCGTGTCTGTGTGTGTGTGTGAGTGAGTGAAAGAAGTTTCTTACACTCACCAAGGCTTCATTTAATTGAGCAAAAACAATAATATTGTTATATATTATGTATATAATTGTTATTTATTTTATTACAATGTATTCTGTGATTGCAAAGCTGAATTTGTGGCAGCCATTACATCTGTACTTAGTTCCTTTACTTGAGAAAATTACAAATTGTCTTTGCCATTCCTGAGCCACGAGTAGACCAGCATGGAACTTGTGCTTGTTGATTTATGCAGAAAGAATTTCATTAGTGATTCTGTTGCATTAGTGAAAGTGGATAAAGTGTTCATTGGATTATTGCTGAATTTCAAGCAAGGAGCACATCAGTTATTGATTAATAAACAGAAATGTACATTGTATAATGTCTTTATAATCTCTATAAAAAAATTTGTTAGGCTTCTCAAACACTAAAATTCCCCCCCCTTAAAAATTATTTAAAAAATTAAGAAAATAAAAAACAAACTTTTGGTAAGAACAGATTCAATATAATAGCCATGTACTAATAAGTAACCTGCTAAGAGGATTCTGTGAAGGTGACATGAAGAGCAAAAGAGTGTCTTTCCTCAGTGCCATCACCCTGTTTTTGAGGGAGAGTGCACTTGTTGGCAGGTAGGGCGTTGCTGATTGTACATTGTGAGGGGGAGAAGTGACCTTATTGTTGCTGTCACAGACACTAGATAGCCATGTGCTATTTGAGGACACTTCAGTAGGCTCTGTGTTTTATAAAGCTGCTCTGATAAATTCACTGTTTGTGTATATGAATTTCCCTTGCTGTCAAATTAAGCCTGTTAAGGAAGTGTCTTTACAAAGAAAAATATTTTTGCTCCAAATAATGTGCACTCAACACACCAGAAGAAGTAACAATGGGAATAAAATTCGAAAGAGAGCCCAAGAAACATTGGTTATCCTGTTCCGGGCTGTGTGTAGCACCTACTGCTCTGCATATACTTCCGCAAATCATACAATCACACACACCTAGGAGCTAAGTACTAAGTCTGCCTTGTGCTTGTAGCAGTGGTCAGTTTGTAATTTACTATTGGTAAATGTGAATCTTGAGCATGAAATTTTGCACTGCTGCTGCTCAACAGCTCTGAGGTCTTCCGGGAGACATGTCCTCCCTGATACATACCCCGTCCCACTGAGGGGCTTCCCTCAACAGCTGCTTGACCTGGTCTAATTTTTACACTTCTGCTTTCCTTCTTAGCTAGAGAGATCTGCTTTCATAGATTTGATACAGGAGATGGACAGCAAAATAATTAAATTTACTTTAGAACCAAAGACATGTTATCGTTAATAAGTGAATTTTTGGTTGCCCATCCATTTTAGAATTGTGCTAAAACCAAGAAAAATACTATTTGCCATTGGGGCAAGAAAATACCCAGCAGGCACCGGACGTCAATATAACGTCATGCTGACATTGGATCCCAACGTTGGTCAGACGTTGTAATTTGGTTGAAAATGAAAATCGGGTTGACGACAGAACCCAACGTCATATTGACGTCGATCTCCAACGTTGGTCAGACGTTGGATTTTGGATGAATATGAAAATCTGGTTGACGTCAGAACCCAACGTCAGGCTGACGTCGATCTCCAACGTTGGTCAGACGTTGAATTTTGGATGAAAATGAAAATCTGGTTGACGTCAGAACCCAACGTCAGACTGACGTCGATTTCTAACGTTGGTCAGACGTTGAATTTTGGATGAAAATGAAAATCTGGTTGACGTCAGAAACCAACGTCAGACTGACGTCGAATTCTAACGTTGGTCAGACGTTGAATTTTGGATGAAAATGAAAATCTGATTCACGTCAGAACCCAACGTCAGGATGACGTCGATCTCCAACGTTGGTCAGACGTTGAATTTTGGATGAAAATGAAAATCTGGTTGACGTCAGAACCCAACGTCAGGCTGACGTTGATTTCTAACGTTGGTTAGACGTTGCATTTTGGATGAAAATGAAAATCTGGTTGACGTCAGAACCCAACGTCAGGCTGACGTTGATTTCTAACGTTGGTTAGACGTTGCATTTTGGATGAAAATGAAAATCTGGTTGACGTCAGAACCCAACATCAGGCTGACGTCGATTTCTAACGTTGGTTAGACGTTGCATTTTGGATGAAAATGAAAATCTGGTTGAAGTCAGAACCCAACGTCAGGCTGACGTCGATTTCTAACGTTGGTTAGACGTTGCATTTTGGATGAAAATGAAAATCTGGTTGACGTCAGAACCCAACGTCAGGCTGACGTCGATCTCCAACGTTGGTCAGACGTTGAATTTTGGATGAAAATGAAAATCTGGTTGACGTCAGAACCCAACGTCAGGCTGACGTCAATCTCCAACGTTGGTCAGACGTTGCATTTTGGATGAAAATGAAAATCTGGTTGACGTCAGAACCCAACGTCAGGCTGACGCCGATTTCTAACGTTGGTTAGACGTTGCATTTTGGATGAAAATGAAAATCTGGTTGACGTCAGAACCCAATGTCAGGCTGACGTCGATCTCTAACGTTGGTCAGACGTTGCATTTTGGATGAAAATGAAAATCTGGTTGACGTCAGAACCCAACGTCAGGCTGACGTCGATCTCCAACGTTGGTCAGACGTTGAATTTTGGATGAAAATGAAAATCTGGTTTAGGTCAGAACCCAACGTCAGGCTGACGTCGATCTCTAACGTTGGTCAGACGTTGCATATTGGATGAAAATGAAAATCTGGTTGACGTCCGAACCCAACGTCAGACTGACGTCAGTCTGCTACGTTGGTCAGACGTTGCATTTCGGATGAAAATCTGGTTGACGTCCGAACCCAACGTCAGACTGACGTCAGTCTGCTACGTTGGTCAGACGTTGCATTTCGGATGAAAATCTGGTTGACGTCAGAACCCAACATCAGACTGACGTCAATCTCCAACGTTAGTCAGATATTGCATTTTAGATCAAAATGAAAATCTGGTTGACGTCTGAACCCAACGTCAGACTGACGTCAGTCTGCTACGTTGGTCAGACGTTGCATTTCGGATGAAAATCTGGTTGACGTCAGAACCCAACGTCAGACAGACGTCAATCTCCAACGTTAGTCAGATATTGCATTTTGGATCAAAATGAAAATCTGGTTGACGTCTGAACCCAACGTCAGACTGACGTCAGTCTGCTACGTTGGTCAGACGTTGCATTTTGGATGAAAATGAAAATCTTTTTGACGTCAGAATCTAACGTCAGACTGTCTGAAAATGGAATACACAAATGTTTTGTGGTTTTATCAGAAAAATGACTAAGAGATGAACTGGATTATAACAAATATGATTTATTTATTCACATGTTGTATCATTCACATTTAACATGGAACAGAACATTTACAAAATAATTACATTTTAACATCAACATTATTGGAACTGAATAGTTTTGAAAACATTAACATACATTTTATTAACATCTTTCTTTTTTTCCTGCCACCTCCACCCACCCTGTCTGGTGCACAGTAACGTCGCAAGGGCTGTGCAAAGTGTGCAACTTCACTAGGCCTCACACCTCTAGAGGGCCTCGCTCCTGGCCTGCATTTTATGTCATTTATATCTCATTTTTATTACTATTTTTTCCACCCATCTTGTCCTTTGGTAGACTAAAATAGTCATAGCGGATAGACAGTACAAGACTCTAAGTATAAGAATGAGTAAAGCTGTTTGTTGATAGGACGACAAAAAGTTATAAAGTTTAACTTTTAAATGGTCTAGAGCCCTGCATTTCACCCTGACTTTTTTTACACTCCAGGCCGGGTTTCGGGCCAATTTCCACATCATAGTTCAGATGCGGGCTGTCCTTAGGCCTGTTTAAGGCTTCTCCTTATTTTTATATTTAAGACATCCATCAATTAGTGATGAAAAAATTGCCGCACTGAGGGAAACAACACGAGACCGTGCTAACATGACTGTCAATAGCGGCTTAACAGTGTTAAGTGTCCCGCAGCATCACAGTGTTCTGCTTTTAAATGCACGCAATAGGCTTAAGCTTGACATAATTTTACAAGCCTTAAGAGAAAAGTTCATCTTTATGGATTATCTTTATAATGAATGAGTTTTTGTTTCTGATGTGTTGTATTTTGTTAAGTAGTCATTTAAAGTTTTCTATAGATATATTTGTCACGTTCGTGAGTCATGTATTCACTGAGCTTTGGTTCATTTTTGTTAAGTGCTCCTGTTCAAGACGAGACGGTAGAAAGCGCATCATGACTATTTTCTTTTTTTTTTATAAAAGCACAACGATTTGTTGATAATGTGATTGCACACAAATAAAAGTAGACAATTTACAGTTACGAATGATGTATTACTCTTACCTTTATGAGCAAAAATTACTGCATATCCACTGAAAAAAATGCAAGTGATTGCACTGGCCAGCACGCTTTTGCTTGCACTCTCCGCACAAACTACTGGATATAGCGCACATTTATCTAGGTTTAATTTTTAAAAATACTTGAACTGTTTTATAAATCTATAGATTTTATTTTAGGCAAGTCGTGATGATTTAAGAAGGCTAAACTGATCCATAGGTTCACTGTCTGGCACTGGCTGCTTGGCCATTAAAAAAAAAATCTAGGTCTAGGGATAGGGCTTAAATTTGAGGTCCGTGCAAGGCTCTAGGCTGGTCTGCCTCAGTGGTCGAGATGGCCAATCATATCAAAGAATGTGGGTCTTACTGTCACAACATAACTAGAGTTTGTGGAAAAATGTAAGCAGTAGCCTACGGTATTAGAGAACTGTTTTATGATTGAAATGTTCAGCGACCAAACATAATAGACTATCTAGAGATGCAAACTACTCAACCTTTTATGAAATTTCGCCCTTTTGAATTGAAAAAATGCGATAGGTTAATGATTCATGTAAAACATAAAATAAATGTGACAATAGACATTTGCGTTTTCGACTATTAAACATACGAATAAGAGTGAGAGTGCACATTTTAAAATAAAATATTATTTTCAAATAGTGCAAATTGATTTTAGATGTAAAATTCAGCTGCAAAAACCTAGTACCGTTTAATTTCACTTTAATAGCAATAAACAGTTTCTTTTCTTTCCCAATAAAGTGAAATACTGAACATAAACATAGGAAGATGAGAAAATAATTATTTTAGAAGAAAATGTTGGATCGCTCTTTCCATCTGAACTCTTCATATATAACTGTCTACAAGCCTAGAACTAATTTAAGCATTCTTATTAACTTATTATAATTATGATTGTAGATCCTTATGAGCTAGTGTGTGGCCATGATTTGTGCGCAAGCATGTCAGTGAGCAAGGCATCACAATCGAACAGATGCATGTTAAAGTTGAGTTTGTTGCGGTTCTGGCTTTGCTACCGTTCGGACGTTCTAGCCTACTGTTCTGCACTTCGCTTATTATTTCTGTACTTTTCTCAGATTTTTCTACGATTTTTTACTTCAGCAGATCAGCACAGTGCTCAAACAAAATATTTTTGGCACAAACGCTAAAATTAAAAACTTTTTTTGACTGGAATAATACTACAAAAAAGACTTTGCCTCCCACTGCCAGCAGCTTACATTCTGGAGATGGGAAAACAACTGCCTACATTCAAATGGAAGAGAGAGAAAATGCCTCCTGTTGGATCTACTTGTTGCATGAATTGCTGCAAACTTCTACAAAGAATTGTGATTCTTGAAACAAAGTTACTTGCTGGACTTCCAAAACAGGCGAAACACTCAGCAGACTGTCGTCATGGACCCTCTCAGCATACAGCCGGTGAGTCCCATGAATCTTCTGAATCTCAACAGTTTGTACCAAGTGTAGAGGAACAAGCCGAAACGGATCATCACACTAATCGATGGCACAAACAGGGTGCAAGACCCAGAGGAACACAAGACATCAGATTGTCATGAGTTTCTCGTATTGCTGCCGTAGCTTTCTCTACCCCAGATTCAACTATGACAAGGCTTGTAAATACCAGTATTCTACCTCCCACTATACATCTTGAAAACAGATTTGAAGAATTAATGAATGCGGGTGAGGAATCCCCAAATGTGATTAGCAGCTAACACCGTTACTAACAGACAGTGACATTCAGCTCAGAGCGTAGCCGAGCCTAGGACTCTGATAGTGGGTGACTCTATTATCAGAAACATCCGTAGCAGGACTACAATAACATGCTGCCTTCCTCAAGCAACGGTCTCTTATGTGAACAAGGAACTTCAGAAAATGAAGCACAAGACTACAAATCTAATTATCAATCCATGTGGGGAAGAATGATACTCTCAAAAAGCAGTCAAACATCCTTAAGAAGGACTTCAGTGAACTCTTTCAAACACTTTGAAGACTCCAAGTTCAGTCGTTCATCAGTGGACCACTGCTAATGGACACCATCCTGGAAGAGACCTGCCCTCAGAGCTCCTCACAGACAGACTGTGATGTATCAAAACAGATACAAGACTCAGCACTCAAGGATGACTTTCTTGAAGACAGCCGGGGAAGCCAAGACAACATATCACAGCCACAAGAAACACCAGAGACACAACCCATCTCACCAGACACATTATTCCTCTCTCCAGCATCTCCACTTCTGTGCTTTTCACTGAAAATGGTAGAATTGGTGTATGCTTGGACTAAACTCTCTCACTCATTCGCTGCAAGCCCGCAAATGTCAACAAGAAAACAGCAGGGTCCCAAAACATCAAACCAAAAACAACTGATAGAAGCTCTCAGTGATATGTGTCGGGTCCCTGCTATTATAACCGCAACATTCACAAATGTTTAAAGAACAAGTGGGAACCCAGTGTGCCTGTAGCTTTCTCGATTTCACTTTTATCATGTGACAGAAAGTTTAAGGCCATCTTAAGCCGAAGGGCAAACTCATCTAATATGCATCAAACTAAAACTGATGTAATGACATAAAGCACTGCCATCAAATTAGCATCTTTAAACATTCGCTCACTAAAAAATTTAATCATTTTGTAATCAGTGACTTAACCACAAACAATTAGGATTTTATGTTTCTAAATGAAACATGGCTAGAGGACAGCTGCAGTTCAACAGTCCTCAATGAAGCAGTCCTTCCTAACTTCACTTCCATGAGTGTTTGCAGGACTGTTAGGAGAGGTGGAGGTGGAGCTGCTTTTTTAAAGATGTCTATCAATGCAAACAAGTTTCATTTGGTCATGACTTGTCTTTTGAATATTTAGGGATTGTGCTAAAAGGTGCTCAACACATTCTTTTTATTATTATTTACAGGCCTCCAAAATACTCTTCAGCATTTGTTGAGGTAACAGAAACGTTATCAATGATTTCCTCAGAGTTTGACTGTTTTGCTAATGCAGGGGATTTTAATTTTCACATAGACAATGCAGAAAACAAAACTACAAAAGAAATGATAACAGTTCTAAATACCTTTGACTTGATTCAGCATGTGCATGGACCCACACACAAAGGTGGACACACTCTGGATCTAATCATCAGTAAGGGTCTAAACATTTCATTCATTGTTATTAAGGACGTAGTACTATCTGATCACTTCTGTATTTTCTTTTATATATTGATCTCTGCTACCACTTACTCTAGAACTGTCTCTGTCAGAAGGATATGCTTTCAAATGTAGCCGCACTTAATAACCAGAGCCGTAGTTCGCTGACAAGTGGTGCATTATTGCGTTCAAAATCGCAGAAGAATCTCATGCGGTTATGAACGCGATATTGCGTAGCTTGTCAGCGAACTACGGCTCTGTCTATTAAGTGCGGCTCCATTTGAAAGCAGGTTATTGACATCAACCGCTAATCACCGCTAATCACAGAACCAGCTTTACTGACGAGACATGCATGACAATTGCATGCAATTAATAGTGCAGCCCTAACAAGAACACTAGTGTACTATTTACGGAGGCCATATCTTTAACACCAAGTATTTTTTGCCGACTCTGTTGATATTCTCCTTGATTCCTTCAACTCAAAAGTTAAGAATGTTATTAATGATATTGCTCCAATAATAGTCAGTAAGAAAACAAACAACATTTTGGAAGACATAGTGCAGCAACTAAAATCATCAACTTGCTATATTGACACACTTCCCACATCTTTTTTCAAAAGTGTGCTTAACTGTTTAGAAGTAAATCTCTTTCTGGGACTTTTCCAAACTCCCTGAAAACTGCAGTTGTTAAGCCCCTCCTGAAAAAGAGCAATCTTGATAACACCATTTTGAGCAATTATAGACCAATATCTAATCTTACTTTTATAGGCAAAATTATAGAAAAGGTAGTTTTTAATCAGCTGAATAAATACTTAAACATCTGGTTTCAGACCGCATCACAGCACAGAGACAGCACTCATTAAGATAATAAATGATATTAAATTAAATTGTGACTCTGGCAATATATCAGTGCTGGTATTGCTAGATCTCAGTGCAGCGTTTGACACTGTCGATCATAACATACTACTAGAGAGACTGGAAAACTGGGTCGGGCTTTCTGGGATGGTACTCAAATGGTTCAGGTCATACTTAAAAAGGAGCGATCATTATGTGAGTCTAGGAGAGCATAAGTCTAAGTAGACATCCATGATATGTGGAGACCCACAAGGTTCAATTCTTGCACCGCTCTTGTTTAGCCTGTATATGCTTCCTCTAAGTAAAATAATGAGAAAGAACGTAATTGCCTAATTGTATCATATGCTGATGATACCCAGATTTACCTAGCCTTATCTCCAAATGAATACAGCCCCACTGACTCCCTCTGCCAATGCATTGATGAAATTAATAGCTGGATGTGCCAGAACTTTCTTCAGTTAAACAAGGGAAAAACTGAAGTCATTGCATTTGGAAACAAAGATGAAGTTTTTAAGGTGAATGCATACTTTGACTCTAGGGGTCTAACAACTAAAAATCAAGACAGGAAACGTGGTGTGATTCTGGAGACAGACCTTAGTTTCAGTAGTCATGTCAAAGCAGTAACTAAATCAGCATACTATCATTTAAAAAACATTGCAAGAATTAGATGTTTTGTTTCCAGCCAAGACTTGGAGAAACTTGTTCATGCTTTATCACCAGCAGGGTGGACTATTGTAATAGGCTCCACACCGGCCTTCCCAAAAAGACCATTAGACAGCTGCAGCTCATCCAGAACACTGCTGCCAGGATTCTGACTAGAACCAGAAAATCTGAGCATATCACACCAGTCCTCATTAACTTCCAGTTACATTTAAGATTGATTTTAAAGTACTTCTACTTGTCTAGAAGTCACTCAAAGACCTAGGACCAAAATACATTGCTTCCAGAATCAGCCTCCAGAAGAGATCAGATGTGCTAAAACACTAGTCACATTTAAATCTAGACTCAAAACTCATCTGTTTAGCTGTGCATTTATTGAATGAGCACTGTGCGATGTCCGACCTGATTGCACTGTATTTTATGTATTAACTGTAAGATCATTTTCTATTTCTAACTGTTTTACATTCAAGTCAATTTTTAAATAATTTCCAAAGTTTTAAAATTGCTTGTTTTAGTTTTGTTCTTCATGATTATTTTACTTAATTTTATGTAAAGCACTTTGAATTACCATTTTGTTCGAAATTTGCTATATAAATAAACTTGCCTTGCCTTGCTACAGCAACCTCCCCCACCACACACACACACGCAAAATTGTAGAGGGCCTCGCACATCAACTTTGCACAGGGCCTCTCACCCTCCTTGCGACGGCTCTGCTGGGGCATATTTTAAACAAAAGGCAGTGGCTGCTGCAGTATTTGCCCCGTCTCTTTTGATGTTTTCTGGACACTCTCTGTAAGAAATATTTGAATAAGAAAATGTGTAAGTATAGGATATGATGCACTATAGTAATCACTGAATGTAATCATTAACTATTTATTTGCCTTCCACAGAATACATTTAGACCACTTACACTATTGATTTGGTTTCTTAGAAAAAAATAAAAATCTACCCTAGCTTTAAGAGCCATGAATGTAAATTACATGCTATAAGTCATCAAAATATATTTCAGCTTGTGATGCAATTGACAAACACTAAGCAGACAATCTAGCAAAAGAAAACCATGACAACAAAGACACATTGCAGTATTTTTTTGCAGAGTGTCTTAAGGTAAATTAACATTTAATGTCTAATACATTAAATGCAAAAACAATTGTTAGAGAATGCAAAACAATTGTTAGAGTTCTGAACAATAAAGATAGGCTGGCAACAGGAATGACCTGCCAATTAATAAGAAGTGTATATATGGAAGTTTGTGTGATTTCTGTGTGACAGATGAGTACCTACAATACGAGGTTACTGGTTTTCACTAAACCAACTAAAACAGAAACTAAACAACGCTGAATGTCACAATGATATGATGCTAATATTTGTATTATATGTTAATTTTGTTTTACCTGTGACAACAGTGTACAGATTGATCTTGGTGAAAGCAAGCTTCCCCTTCCCCCACTTAATACTGAAACAGGCCATGACCTCATTTTTCATCAACCTGTGGATACAAGAGTAATGCCCAAATAATTAATTATACATGACACATTATGAGGCAGGTGTTATAGTTTCTGTTACGTGTTCATCATATCTAGTATAATGCAGATATCATACAGGTCCTCCAGTTGGTACTAGATTAAAAGTCATAGGCTCACCCAAACTGGCAGGTTTTTATCTTATTGCAAAACAACTGATATTGTGGAATTTCAAAATGTAAAAACCAACACTATTTCAACAACTTGGCCTGTAAAATATTAATTCATTCATTTTTCTCCTTGCTAGCAACTGTAAAGTGCAAAATTAATAGGATAACAGAAGAGCACACAAGAAAACCAGAAGAATCAAGATTAACTACCTTCAATCTATTAATATTTTAATCTAATTAATGTAAATATATTAAAGCAGATTGTTCTAGCGGCTCTTTTATAAATGAAACAAAAAACATACCTTACAACAATATGGCTTCTTCAGAACATGGCAAAGAGATAAATGCAAAACAAAGCAAAAACAAAAACAAAAGTTATAACCTCATATAGTATAGCCCCTAAATTCACACTATATTAAATACTATACCTTAGTGATAAACTTGAACCCCAAATATAAAACTAGAGCTTGTAGAAGAAAAGGCTGTTTTTTGCTTAAAATAAATAAAAAAGGAGCCTCTTACATCGTGTGTAGAAATCTGACAGCTAAAGGAGATCCAAAATTAATTAA